>NW_026646375.1:0-147729 GCF_949987535.1 Balaenoptera acutorostrata | reverse complement strand
CACGTTTTGCCGCTTTTCATGTGCTTTCAAGGCGATTCGAATCTACCTCCTGAAATCTGTTTCCTGCAATTCTGCCTTGCTTTCAAAGCCTCTTCGTTGCCTTCCCTTAATATATTTGTGGACGAGAGGTATCATTTAAAACTCTGCAGGTTTGTGAATTGCAGTGCCCCTGAGCTCCATTTTTCAACTCGCTTTTTTGGGAGCTGGCCGCAAAAGCGCAGGATTGCTTCAGGCCCTCTTCTGGTTCGGGGGGGCAGGCTGAGCTTGTGCTTGATTCTTCTTCCTGATGGGAAAATAGAGTGACCTGTGCCTGTCCCAACACCTAGAGCTAGTCTCTCATTGGTTCCCCCTCTTCCCGTTCATCCTCAGGACAAATTGCAACCTGTACGGAACAGGAGGTTAAAGGTGCTGATTCTCCAAGGAGGGAGATGGCTAGTAAATCGGCTGGAATGGCGAACCCGAGCAAAGGAGATGAGAAATGAGGTGCGTTTTAGAAACCTTTCCCGATCACACGGTGTACCATCTTCTGGGTTTCTCATGCCTGTTTTCGACGTAGGAAGATGCCCTTGAACCTGGAGATTTGGGACCCATGGGATGGGTACCATGCAGTATTACTTGAAAGGGTCTGCGTTGGCTCACCCAACCTCACCGAACCCTCTCAGCCCCAAGAGTGTCCACCCTTATGTCTCAATCAGCTGTGGGTCTAGATATGGTCAATCCAGGTTGCATCACAGCCCCTGAACCAATTTTGTAAGAATTTCTCTCTCTTTCACTGTCTTTGTTTCACGGGTTTTGAAAAGTAATTTATTTTTATAATGGGGTTTAGCTGCTTTTCACGGCTGTGTTTATGCCGCTTTACACCCCCTTGACTCACTTACAGAGAGATATCAATACATAGGTTTGAAGATTCTTACTAGTCAGATATATTCTTGTGCGGTGACTAGGGGGTGTTGAGTCCAGTTCACTGAAAAAGGAATAGGTCTTGTCTCTTACATATTGGGTTTATGGAACGGTATCGGAGCTAATTTGAAACCCTTGTTTTATGCATCACCCCACCTCACCTTTCCCGTTCAGCAGCCATAGTGTGTTTCCTAAACGTGGGACTCTGTTCTGTTTTGCAATTCAGTTCAAGTGTAGCGGTTTTTACATTCCCTCTAGAAGTGATATCTTATGATAAGTGTCTTTTTCTGTGTGACTTATTTCACTTAGAATCGTCGTACCTAAATCCACTCATCGTGCTGCTACTAGCCTTATGACGTTGATTTCATGGCTGAGTGATATTCCATTGTACATGAGGACCACAACTTCTTTATCCATTTTTCTCTTTCCTAGGATATTTAAGGTGTAATGAAGTGGGGGTTCTTGTCCACAGAGCAGCCCTAAACTTTGGGGTGCCTGTGTCTTGCTGATGTTTAGTTTTCCCAATTTATACGCCCATGAGTGGAAGTGCCCTATGCTCTCCAAGCTGTGTTTTTTAGATGTTTCAGGACACACCGTACACTTCTCCAGAGTGGCTGTTGGCAATTTACATCCCACCCGTCAGCGTAGCAAGGCTCCCATTTCTCCATGGCCGGTCCTGCATTTCTGGTTTGGACACTTTTTTCCGCATGGCCCTTTTGCCCGCTGGGAAGCGAGACTTCTTTGGAGCGCTGATTGGCTTTCCAGGTTGCTTGGTTGGCCAAAAAGGGCGTATGCGTTTTTTCCTGAATATATTCAGGAAAAAACGCATACGCCCTTTTTGGCCAAGGGCATCATTGTCCACGTTTTGCCGCTTTTCATGTGCTTTCAAGGCGATTCGAATCTACCTCCTGAAAATCTGTTTCCTGCAATTCTGCCTTGCTTTCAAAGCCTCTTCGTTGCCTTCCCTTAATATATTTGTGGACGAGAGGTATCATTTAAAACTCTGCAGGTTTGTGAATTGCAGTGCCCCTGAGCTCCATTTTCAACTCGCTTTTTTGGGAGGCTGGCCGCAAAAGCGCAGGATTGCTTCAGGCCCTCTTCTGGTTCGGGGGCAGGCTGAGCTTGTGCTTGATTCTTCTTCCTGATGGGAAAATAGAGTGACCTGTGCCTGTCCCAACACCTAGAGCTAGTCTCTCATTGGTTCCCCCTCTTCCCGTTCATCCTCAGGACAAATTGCAACCTGTACGGAACAGGAGGTTAAAGGTGCTGATTCTCCAAGGAGGGAGATGGCTAGTAAATCGGCTGGAATGGCGAACCCGAGCAAAGGAGATGAGAAATGAGGTGCGTTTTAGAAACCTTTCCCGATCACACGGTGTACCATCTTCTGGGTTTCTCATGCCTGTTTTCGACGTAGGAAGATGCCCTTGAACCTGGAGATTTGGGACCCATGGGATGGGTACCATGCAGTATTACTTGAAAGGGTCTGCGTTGGCTCACCCAACCTCACCGAACCTCTCAGCCCAAGAGTGTCCACCCTTATGTCTCAATCAGCTGTGGGTCTAGATATGGTCAATCCAGGTTGCATCACAGCCCCTGAACCAATTTTGTAAGAATTTCTCTCTCTTTCACTGTCTTTGTTTCACGGGTTTTGAAAAGTAATTTATTTTTATAATGGGGTTTAGCTGCTTTTCACGGCTGTGTTTATGCCGCTTTACACCCCCTTGACTCACTTACAGAGAGATATCAATACATAGGTTTGAAGATTCTTACTAGTCAGATATATTCTTGTGCGGTGACTAGGGGGTGTTGAGTCCAGTTCACTGAAAAAGGAATAGGTCTTGTCTCTTACATATTGGGTTTATGGAACGGTATCGGAGCTAATTTGAAACCCTTGTTTTATGCATCACCCCACCTCACCTTTCCCGTTCAGCAGCCATAGTGTGTTTCCTAAACGTGTGACTCTGTTCTGTTTTGCAATTCAGTTCAAGTGTAGCGGTTTTTACATTCCCTCTAGAAGTGATATCTTATGATAAGTGTCTTTTTCTGTGTGACTTATTTCACTTAGAATCGTCGTACCTAAATCCACTCATCGTGCTGCTACTAGCCTTATGACGTTGATTTCATGGCTGAGTGATATTCCATTGTACATGAGGACCACAACTTCTTTATCCATTTTTCTCTTTCCTAGGATATTTAAGGTGTAATGAAGTGGGGGTTCTTGTCCACAGAGCAGCCCTAAACTTTGGGGTGCCTGTGTCTTGCTGATGTTTAGTTTTCCCAATTTATACGCCCATGAGTGGAAGTGCCCTATGCTCTCCAAGCTGTGTTTTTTAGATGTTTCAGGACACACCGTACACTTCTCCAGAGGGCTGTTGGCAATTTACATCCCACCCGTCAGCGTAGCAAGGCTCCCATTTCTCCATGGCCGGTCCTGCATTTCTGGTTTGGACACTTTTTTCCGCATGGCCCTTTTGCCGCTGGGAAGCGAGACTTCTTTGGAGCGCTGATTGGCCTTTCCAGGTTGCTTGGTTGGCCAAAAAGGGCGTATGCGTTTTTTCCTGAATATATTCAGGAAAAAACGCATACGCCCTTTTTGGCCAAGGGCATCATTGTCTCCACGTTTTGCCGCTTTTCATGTGCTTTCAAGGCGATTCGAATCTACCTCCTGAAATCTGTTTCCTGCAATTCTGCCTTGCTTTCAAAGCCTCTTCGTTGCCTTCCCTTAATATATTTGTGGACGAGAGGTATCATTTAAAACTCTGCAGGTTTGTGAATTGCAGTGCCCCTGAGCTCCATTTTTCAACTCGCTTTTTTGGGAGCTGGCCGCAAAAGCGCAGGATTGCTTCAGGCCCTCTTCTGGTTCGGGGGCAGGCTGAGCTTGTGCTTGATTCTTCTTCCTGATGAGGAAAATAGAGTGACCTGTGCCTGTCCCAACACCTAGAGCTAGTCTCTCATTGGTTCCCCCTCTTCCCGTTCATCCTCAGGACAAATTGCAACCTGTACGGAACAGGAGGTTAAAGGTGCTGATTCTCCAAGGAGGGAGATGGCTAGTAAATCGCTGGAATGGCGAACCCGAGCAAAGGAGATGAGAAATGAGGTGCGTTTTAGAAACCTTTCCCGATCACACGGTGTACCATCTTCTGGGTTTCTCATGCCTGTTTTCGACGTAGGAAGATGCCCTTGAACCTGGAGATTTGGGACCCATGGGATGGGTACCATGCAGTATTACTTGAAAGGGTCTGCGTTGGCTCACCCAACCTCACCGAACCTCTCAGCCCCAAGAGTGTCCACCCTTATGTCTCAATCAGCTGTGGGTCTAGATATGGTCAATCCAGTTGCATCACAGCCCCTGAACCAATTTTGTAAGAATTTCTCTCTCTTTCACTGTCTTTGTTTCACGGGTTTTGAAAAGTAATTTATTTTTATAATGGGGTTTAGCTGCTTTTCACGGCTGTGTTTATGCCGCTTTACACCCCCTTGACTCACTTACAGAGAGATATCAATACATAGGTTTGAAGATTCTTACTAGTCAGATATATTCTTGTGCGGTGACTAGGGGGTGTTGAGTCCAGTTCACTGAAAAAGGAATAGGTCTTGTCTCTTACATATTGGGTTTATGGAACGGTATCGGAGCTAATTTGAAACCCTTGTTTTATGCATCACCCCACCTCACCTTTCCCGTTCAGCAGCCATAGTGTGTTTCCTAAACGTGTGACTCTGTTCTGTTTTGCAATTCAGTTCAAGTGTAGCGGTTTTTACATTCCCTCTAGAAGTGATATCTTATGATAAGTGTCTTTTTCTGTGTGACTTATTTCACTTAGAATCGTCGTACCTAAATCCACTCATCGTGCTGCTACTAGCCTTATGACGTTGATTTCATGGCTGAGTGATATTCCATTGTACATGAGGACCACAACTTCTTTATCCATTTTTCTCTTTCCTAGGATATTTAAGGTGTAATGAAGTGGGGGTTCTTGTCCACAGAGCAGCCCTAAACTTTGGGGTGCCTGTGTCTTGCTGATGTTTAGTTTTCCCAATTTATACGCCCATGAGTGGAAGTGCCCTATGCTCTCCAAGCTGTGTTTTTTAGATGTTTCAGGACACACCGTACACTTCTCCAGAGTGGCTGTTGGCAATTTACATCCCACCCGTCAGCGTAGCAAGGCTCCCATTTCTCCATGGCCGGTCCTGCATTTCTGGTTTGGACACTTTTTTCCGCATGGCCCTTTTGCCCGCTGGGAAGCGAGACTTCTTTGGAGCGCTGATTGGCCTTTCCAGGTTGCTTGGTTGGCCAAAAAGGGCGTATGCGTTTTTTCCTGAATATATTCAGGAAAAAACGCATACGCCCTTTTTGGCCAAGGGCATCATTGTCCACGTTTTGCCGCTTTTCATGTGCTTTCAAGGCGATTCGAATCTACCTCCTGAAATCTGTTTCCTGCAATTCTGCCTTGCTTTCAAAGCCTCTTCGTTGCCTTCCCTTAATATATTTGTGGACGAGAGGTATCATTTAAAACTCTGCAGGTTTGTGAATTGCAGTGCCCCTGAGCTCCATTTTTCAACTCGCTTTTTTGGGAGCTGGCCGCAAAAGCGCAGGATTGCTTCAGGCCCTCTTCTGGTTCGGGGGCAGGCTGAGCTTGTGCTTGATTCTTCTTCCTGATGGGAAAATAGAGTGACCTGTGCCTGTCCCAACACCTAGAGCTAGTCTCTCATTGGTTCCCCCTCTTCCCGTTCATCCTCAGGACAAATTGCAACCTGTACGGAACAGGAGGTTAAAGGTGCTGATTCTCCAAGGAGGGAGATGGCTAGTAAATCGGCTGGAATGGCGAACCCGAGCAAAGGAGATGAGAAATGAGGTGCGTTTTAGAAACCTTTCCCGATCACACGGTGTACCATCTTCTGGGTTTCTCATGCCTGTTTTCGACGTAGGAAGATGCCCTTGAACCTGGAGATTTGGGACCCATGGGATGGGTACCATGCAGTATTACTTGAAAGGGTCTGCGTTGGCTCACCCAACCTCACCGAACCTCTCAGCCCCAAGAGTGTCCACCCTTATGTCTCAATCAGCTGTGGGTCTAGATATGGTCAATCCAGGTTGCATCACAGCCCCTGAACCAATTTTGTAAGAATTTCTCTCTCTTTCACTGTCTTTGTTTCACGGGTTTTGAAAAGTAATTTATTTTTATAATGGGGTTTAGCTGCTTTTCACGGCTGTGTTTATGCCGCTTTACACCCCCTTGACTCACTTACAGAGAGATATCAATACATAGGTTTGAAGATTCTTACTAGTCAGATATATTCTTGTGCGGTGACTAGGGGGTGTTGAGTCCAGTTCACTGAAAAAGGAATAGGTCTTGTCTCTTACATATTGGGTTTATGGAACGGTATCGGAGCTAATTTGAAACCCTTGTTTTATGCATCACCCCACCTCACCTTTCCCGTTCAGCAGCCATAGTGTGTTTCCTAAACGTGTGACTCTGTTCTGTTTTGCAATTCAGTTCAAGTGTAGCGGTTTTTACATTCCCTCTAGAAGTGATATCTTATGATAAGTGTCTTTTTCTGTGTGACTTATTTCACTTAGAATCGTCGTACCTAAATCCACTCATCGTGCTGCTACTAGCCTTATGACGTTGATTTCATGGCTGAGTGATATTCCATTGTACATGAGGACCACAACTTCTTTATCCATTTTTCTCTTTCCTAGGATATTTAAGGTGTAATGAAGTGGGGGTTCTTGTCCACAGAGCAGCCCTAAACTTTGGGGTGCCTGTGTCTTGCTGATGTTTAGTTTTCCCAATTTATACGCCCATGAGTGGAAGTGCCCTATGCTCTCCAAGCTGTGTTTTTTAGATGTTTCAGGACACACCGTACACTTCTCCAGAGTGGCTGTTGGCAATTTACATCCCACCCGTCAGCGTAGCAAGGCTCCCATTTCTCCATGGCCGGTCCTGCATTTCTGGTTTGGACACTTTTTTCCGCATGGCCCTTTTGCCCGCTGGGAAGCGAGACTTCTTTGGAGCGCTGATTGGCCTTTCCAGGTTGCTTGGTTGGCCAAAAAGGGCGTATGCGTTTTTTCCTGAATATATTCAGGAAAAAACGCATACGCCCTTTTTGGCCAAGGGCATCATTGTCCACGTTTTGCCGCTTTTCATGTGCTTTCAAGGCGATTCGAATCTACCTCCTGAAATCTGTTTCCTGCAATTCTGCCTTGCTTTCAAAGCCTCTTCGTTGCCTTCCCTTAATATATTTGTGGACGAGAGGTATCATTTAAAACTCTGCAGGTTTGTGAATTGCAGTGCCCCTGAGCTCCATTTTTCAACTCGCTTTTTTGGGAGCTGGCCGCAAAAGCGCAGGATTGCTTCAGGCCCTCTTCTGGTTCGGGGGGCAGGCTGAGCTTGTGCTTGATTCTTCTTCCTGATGGGAAAATAGAGTGACCTGTGCCTGTCCCAACACCTAGAGCTAGTCTCTCATTGGTTCCCCCTCTTCCCGTTCATCCTCAGGACAAATTGCAACCTGTACGGAACAGGAGGTTAAAGGTGCTGATTCTCCAAGGAGGGAGATGGCTAGTAAATCGGCTGGAATGGCGAACCCGAGCAAAGGAGATGAGAAATGAGGTGCGTTTTAGAAACCTTTCCCGATCACACGGTGTACCATCTTCTGGGTTTCTCATGCCTGTTTTCGACGTAGGAAGATGCCCTTGAACCTGGAGATTTGGGACCCATGGGATGGGTACCATGCAGTATTACTTGAAAGGGTCTGCGTTGGCTCACCCAACCTCACCGAACCTCTCAGCCCCAAGAGTGTCCACCCTTATGTCTCAATCAGCTGTGGGTCTAGATATGGTCAATCCAGGTTGCATCACAGCCCCTGAACCAATTTTGTAAGAATTTCTCTCTCTTTCACTGTCTTTGTTTCACGGGTTTTGAAAAGTAATTTATTTTTATAATGGGGTTTAGCTGCTTTTCACGGCTGTGTTTATGCCGCTTTACACCCCCTTGACTCACTTACAGAGAGATATCAATACATAGGTTTGAAGATTCTTACTAGTCAGATATATTCTTGTGCGGTGACTAGGGGGTGTTGAGTCCAGTTCACTGAAAAAGGAATAGGTCTTGTCTCTTACATATTGGGTTTATGGAACGGTATCGGAGCTAATTTGAAACCCTTGTTTTATGCATCACCCCACCTCACCTTTCCCGTTCAGCAGCCATAGTGTGTTTCCTAAACGTGTGACTCTGTTCTGTTTTGCAATTCAGTTCAAGTGTAGCGGTTTTTACATTCCCTCTAGAAGTGATATCTTATGATAAGTGTCTTTTTCTGTGTGACTTATTTCACTTAGAATCGTCGTACCTAAATCCACTCATCGTGCTGCTACTAGCCTTATGACGTTGATTTCATGGCTGAGTGATATTCCATTGTACATGAGGACCACAACTTCTTTATCCATTTTTCTCTTTCCTAGGATATTTAAGGTGTAATGAAGTGGGGGTTCTTGTCCACAGAGCAGCCCTAAACTTTGGGGTGCCTGTGTCTTGCTGATGTTTAGTTTTCCCAATTTATACGCCCATGAGTGGAAGTGCCCTATGCTCTCCAAGCTGTGTTTTTTAGATGTTTCAGGACACACCGTACACTTCTCCAGAGTGGCTGTTGGCAATTTACATCCCACCCGTCAGCGTAGCAAGGCTCCCATTTCTCCATGGCCGGTCCTGCATTTCTGGTTTGGACACTTTTTTCCGCATGGCCCTTTTGCCCGCTGGGAAGCGAGACTTCTTTGGAGCGCTGATTGGCCTTTCCAGGTTGCTTGGTTGGCCAAAAAGGGCGTATGCGTTTTTTCCTGAATATATTCAGGAAAAAACGCATACGCCCTTTTTGGCCAAGGGCATCATTGTCCACGTTTTGCCGCTTTTCATGTGCTTTCAAGGCGATTCGAATCTACCTCCTGAAATCTGTTTCCTGCAATTCTGCCTTGCTTTCAAAGCCTCTTCGTTGCCTTCCCTTAATATATTTGTGGACGAGAGGTATCATTTAAAACTCTGCAGGTTTGTGAATTGCAGTGCCCCTGAGCTCCATTTTTCAACTCGCTTTTTTGGGAGCTGGCCGCAAAAGCGCAGGATTGCTTCAGGCCCTCTTCTGGTTCGGGGGGCAGGCTGAGCTTGTGCTTGATTCTTCTTCCTGATGGGAAAATAGAGTGACCTGTGCCTGTCCCAACACCTAGAGCTAGTCTCTCATTGGTTCCCCCTCTTCCCGTTCATCCTCAGGACAAATTGCAACCTGTACGGAACAGGAGGTTAAAGGTGCTGATTCTCCAAGGAGGGAGATGGCTAGTAAATCGGCTGGAATGGCGAACCCGAGCAAAGGAGATGAGAAATGAGGTGCGTTTTAGAAACCTTTCCCGATCACACGGTGTACCATCTTCTGGGTTTCTCATGCCTGTTTTCGACGTAGGAAGATGCCCTTGAACCTGGAGATTTGGGACCCATGGGATGGGTACCATGCAGTATTACTTGAAAGGGTCTGCGTTGGCTCACCCAACCTCACCGAACCTCTCAGCCCCAAGAGTGTCCACCCTTATGTCTCAATCAGCTGTGGGTCTAGATATGGTCAATCCAGGTTGCATCACAGCCCCTGAACCAATTTTGTAAGAATTTCTCTCTCTTTCACTGTCTTTGTTTCACGGGTTTTGAAAAGTAATTTATTTTTATAATGGGGTTTAGCTGCTTTTCACGGCTGTGTTTATGCCGCTTTACACCCCCTTGACTCACTTACAGAGAGATATCAATACATAGGTTTGAAGATTCTTACTAGTCAGATATATTCTTGTGCGGTGACTAGGGGGTGTTGAGTCCAGTTCACTGAAAAAGGAATAGGTCTTGTCTCTTACATATTGGGTTTATGGAACGGTATCGGAGCTAATTTGAAACCCTTGTTTTATGCATCACCCCACCTCACCTTTCCCGTTCAGCAGCCATAGTGTGTTTCCTAAACGTGTGACTCTGTTCTGTTTTGCAATTCAGTTCAAGTGTAGCGGTTTTTACATTCCCTCTAGAAGTGATATCTTATGATAAGTGTCTTTTTCTGTGTGACTTATTTCACTTAGAATCGTCGTACCTAAATCCACTCATCGTGCTGCTACTAGCCTTATGACGTGGATTTCATGGCTGAGTGATATTCCATTGTACATGAGGACCACAACTTCTTTATCCATTTTTCTCTTTCCTAGGATATTTAAGGTGTAATGAAGTGGGGGTTCTTGTCCACAGAGCAGCCCTAAACTTTGGGGTGCCTGTGTCTTGCTGATGTTTAGTTTTCCCAATTTATACGCCCATGAGTGGAAGTGCCCTATGCTCTCCAAGCTGTGTTTTTTAGATGTTTCAGGACCCACCGTACACTTCTCCAGAGTGGCTGTTGGCAATTTACATCCCACCCATCAGCGTAGCAAGGCTCCCATTTCTCCATGGCCGGTCCTGCATTTCTGGTTTGGACACTTTTTTCCGCATGGCCCTTTTGCCCGCTGGGAAGCGAGACTTCTTTGGAGCGCTGATTGGCCTTTCCAGGTTGCTTGGTTGGCCAAAAAGGGCGTATGCGTTTTTTCCTGAATATATTCAGGAAAAAACGCATACGCCCTTTTTGGCCAAGGGCATCATTGTCCACGTTTTGCCGCTTTTCATGTGCTTTCAAGGCGATTCGAATCTACCTCCTGAAATCTGTTTCCTGCAATTCTGCCTTGCTTTCAAAGCCTCTTCGTTGCCTTCCCTTAATATATTTGTGGACGAGAGGTATCATTTAAAACTCTGCAGGTTTGTGAATTGCAGTGCCCCTGAGCTCCATTTTTCAACTCGCTTTTTTGGGAGCTGGCCGCAAAAGCGCAGGATTGCTTCAGGCCCTCTTCTGGTTCGGGGGCAGGCTGAGCTTGTGCTTGATTCTTCTTCCTGATGGGAAAATAGAGTGACCTGTGCCTGTCCCAACACCTAGAGCTAGTCTCTCATTGGTTCCCCCTCTTCCCGTTCATCCTCAGGACAAATTGCAACCTGTACGGAACAGGAGGTTAAAGGTGCTGATTCTCCAAGGAGGGAGATGGCTAGTAAATCGGCTGGAATGGCGAACCCGAGCAAAGGAGATGAGAAATGAGGTGCGTTTTAGAAACCTTTCCCGATCACACGGTGTACCATCTTCTGGGTTTCTCATGCCTGTTTTCGACGTAGGAAGATGCCCTTGAACCTGGAGATTTGGGACCCATGGGATGGGTACCATGCAGTATTACTTGAAAGGGTCTGCGTTGGCTCACCCAACCTCACCGAACCTCTCAGCCCCAAGAGTGTCCACCCTTATGTCTCAATCAGCTGTGGGTCTAGATATGGTCAATCCAGGTTGCATCACAGCCCCTGAACCAATTTTGTAAGAATTTCTCTCTCTTTCACTGTCTTTGTTTCACGGGTTTTGAAAAGTAATTTATTTTTATAATGGGGTTTAGCTGCTTTTCACGGCTGTGTTTATGCCGCTTTACACCCCCTTGACTCACTTACAGAGAGATATCAATACATAGGTTTGAAGATTCTTACTAGTCAGATATATTCTTGTGCGGTGACTAGGGGGTGTTGAGTCCAGTTCACTGAAAAAGGAATAGGTCTTGTCTCTTACATATTGGGTTTATGGAACGGTATCGGAGCTAATTTGAAACCCTTGTTTTATGCATCACCCCACCTCACCTTTCCCGTTCAGCAGCCATAGTGTGTTTCCTAAACGTGTGACTCTGTTCTGTTTTGCAATTCAGTTCAAGTGTAGCGGTTTTTACATTCCCTCTAGAAGTGATATCTTATGATAAGTGTCTTTTTCTGTGTGACTTATTTCACTTAGAATCGTCGTACCTAAATCCACTCATCGTGCTGCTACTAGCCTTATGACGTTGATTTCATGGCTGAGTGATATTCCATTGTACATGAGGACCACAACTTCTTTATCCATTTTTCTCTTTCCTAGGATATTTAAGGTGTAATGAAGTGGGGGTTCTTGTCCACAGAGCAGCCCTAAACTTTGGGGTGCCTGTGTCTTGCTGATGTTTAGTTTTCCCAATTTATACGCCCATGAGTGGAAGTGCCCTATGCTCTCCAAGCTGTGTTTTTTAGATGTTTCAGGACACACCGTACACTTCTCCAGAGTGGCTGTTGGCAATTTACATCCCACCCGTCAGCGTAGCAAGGCTCCCATTTCTCCATGGCCGGTCCTGCATTTCTGGTTTGGACACTTTTTTCCGCATGGCCCTTTTGCCCGCTGGGAAGCGAGACTTCTTTGGAGCGCTGATTGGCCTTTCCAGGTTGCTTGGTTGGCCAAAAAGGGCGTATGCGTTTTTTCCTGAATATATTCAGGAAAAAACGCATACGCCCTTTTTGGCCAAGGGCATCATTGTCCACGTTTTGCCGCTTTTCATGTGCTTTCAAGGCGATTCGAATCTACCTCCTGAAATCTGTTTCCTGCAATTCTGCCTTGCTTTCAAAGCCTCTTCGTTGCCTTCCCTTAATATATTTGTGGACGAGAGGTATCATTTAAAACTCTGCAGGTTTGTGAATTGCAGTGCCCCTGAGCTCCATTTTTCAACTCGCTTTTTTGGGAGCTGGCCGCAAAAGCGCAGGATTGCTTCAGGCCCTCTTCTGGTTCGGGGGGCAGGCTGAGCTTGTGCTTGATTCTTCTTCCTGATGGGAAAATAGAGTGACCTGTGCCTGTCCCAACACCTAGAGCTAGTCTCTCATTGGTTCCCCCTCTTCCCGTTCATCCTCAGGACAAATTGCAACCTGTACGGAACAGGAGGTTAAAGGTGCTGATTCTCCAAGGAGGGAGATGGCTAGTAAATCGGCTGGAATGGCGAACCCGAGCAAAGGAGATGAGAAATGAGGTGCGTTTTAGAAACCTTTCCCGATCACACGGTGTACCATCTTCTGGGTTTCTCATGCCTGTTTTCGACGTAGGAAGATGCCCTTGAACCTGGAGATTTGGGACCCATGGGATGGGTACCATGCAGTATTACTTGAAAGGGTCTGCGTTGGCTCACCCAACCTCACCGAACCTCTCAGCCCCAAGAGTGTCCACCCTTATGTCTCAATCAGCTGTGGGTCTAGATATGGTCAATCCAGGTTGCATCACAGCCCCTGAACCAATTTTGTAAGAATTTCTCTCTCTTTCACTGTCTTTGTTTCACGGGTTTTGAAAAGTAATTTATTTTTATAATGGGGTTTAGCTGCTTTTCACGGCTGTGTTTATGCCGCTTTACACCCCCTTGACTCACTTACAGAGAGATATCAATACATAGGTTTGAAGATTCTTACTAGTCAGATATATTCTTGTGCGGTGACTAGGGGGTGTTGAGTCCAGTTCACTGAAAAAGGAATAGGTCTTGTCTCTTACATATTGGGTTTATGGAACGGTATCGGAGCTAATTTGAAACCCTTGTTTTATGCATCACCCCACCTCACCTTTCCCGTTCAGCAGCCATAGTGTGTTTCCTAAACGTGTGACTCTGTTCTGTTTTGCAATTCAGTTCAAGTGTAGCGGTTTTTACATTCCCTCTAGAAGTGATATCTTATGATAAGTGTCTTTTTCTGTGTGACTTATTTCACTTAGAATCGTCGTACCTAAATCCACTCATCGTGCTGCTACTAGCCTTATGACGTTGATTTCATGGCTGAGTGATATTCCATTGTACATGAGGACCACAACTTCTTTATCCATTTTTCTCTTTCCTAGGATATTTAAGGTGTAATGAAGTGGGGGTTCTTGTCCACAGAGCAGCCCTAAACTTTGGGGTGCCTGTGTCTTGCTGATGTTTAGTTTTCCCAATTTATACGCCCATGAGTGGAAGTGCCCTATGCTCTCCAAGCTGTGTTTTTTAGATGTTTCAGGACACACCGTACACTTCTCCAGAGTGGCTGTTGGCAATTTACATCCCACCCGTCAGCGTAGCAAGGCTCCCATTTCTCCATGGCCGGTCCTGCATTTCTGGTTTGGACACTTTTTTCCGCATGGCCCTTTTGCCCGCTGGGAAGCGAGACTTCTTTGGAGCGCTGATTGGCCTTTCCAGGTTGCTTGGTTGGCCAAAAAGGGCGTATGCGTTTTTTCCTGAATATATTCAGGAAAAAACGCATACGCCCTTTTTGGCCAAGGGCATCATTGTCCACGTTTTGCCGCTTTTCATGTGCTTTCAAGGCGATTCGAATCTACCTCCTGAAATCTGTTTCCTGCAATTCTGCCTTGCTTTCAAAGCCTCTTCGTTGCCTTCCCTTAATATATTTGTGGACGAGAGGTATCATTTAAAACTCTGCAGGTTTGTGAATTGCAGTGCCCCTGAGCTCCATTTTTCAACTCGCTTTTTTGGGAGCTGGCCGCAAAAGCGCAGGATTGCTTCAGGCCCTCTTCTGGTTCGGGGGGCAGGCTGAGCTTGTGCTTGATTCTTCTTCCTGATGGGAAAATAGAGTGACCTGTGCCTGTCCCAACACCTAGAGCTAGTCTCTCATTGGTTCCCCCTCTTCCCGTTCATCCTCAGGACAAATTGCAACCTGTACGGAACAGGAGGTTAAAGGTGCTGATTCTCCAAGGAGGGAGATGGCTAGTAAATCGGCTGGAATGGCGAACCCGAGCAAAGGAGATGAGAAATGAGGTGCGTTTTAGAAACCTTTCCCGATCACACGGTGTACCATCTTCTGGGTTTCTCATGCCTGTTTTCGACGTAGGAAGATGCCCTTGAACCTGGAGATTTGGGACCCATGGGATGGGTACCATGCAGTATTACTTGAAAGGGTCTGCGTTGGCTCACCCAACCTCACCAAACCTCTCAGCCCCAAGAGTGTCCACCCTTATGTCTGAATCAGCTGTGGGTCTAGATATGGTCAATCCAGGTTGCATCACAGCCCCTGAACCAATTTTGTAAGAATTTCTCTCTCTTTCACTGTCTTTGTTTCACGGGTTTTGAAAAGTAATTTATTTTTATAATGGGGTTTAGCTGCTTTTCACGGCTGTGTTTATGCCGCTTTACACCCCCTTGACTCACTTACAGAGAGATATCAATACATAGGTTTGAAGATTCTTACTAGTCAGATATATTCTTGTGCGGTGACTAGGGGGTGTTGAGTCCAGTTCACTGAAAAAGGAATAGGTCTTGTCTCTTACATATTGGGTTTATGGAACGGTATCGGAGCTAATTTGAAACCCTTGTTTTATGCATCACCCCACCTCACCTTTCCCGTTCAGCAGCCATAGTGTGTTTCCTAAACGTGTGACTCTGTTCTGTTTTGCAATTCAGTTCAAGTGTAGCGGTTTTTACATTCCCTCTAGAAGTGATATCTTATGATAAGTGTCTTTTTCTGTGTGACTTATTTCACTTAGAATCGTCGTACCTAAATCCACTCATCGTGCTGCTACTAGCCTTATGACGTTGATTTCATGGCTGAGAGATATTCCATTGTACATGAGGACCACAACTTCTTTATCCATTTTTCTCTTTCCTAGGATATTTAAGGTGTAATGAAGTGGGGGTTCTTGTCCACAGAGCAGCCCTAAACTTTGGGGTGCCTGTGTCTTGCTGATGTTTAGTTTTCCCAATTTATACGCCCATGAGTGGAAGTGCCCTATGCTCTCCAAGCTGTGTTTTTTAGATGTTTCAGGACACACCGTACACTTCTCCAGAGTGGCTGTTGGCAATTTACATCCCACCCATCAGCGTAGCAAGGCTCCCATTTCTCCATGGCCGGTCCTGCATTTCTGGTTTGGACACTTTTTTCCGCATGGCCCTTTTGCCCGCTGGGAAGCGAGACTTCTTTGGAGCGCTGATTGGCCTTTCCAGGTTGCTTGGTTGGCCAAAAAGGGCGTATGCGTTTTTTCCTGAATATATTCAGGAAAAAACGCATACGCCCTTTTTGGCCAAGGGCATCATTGTCCACGTTTTGCCGCTTTTCATGTGCTTTCAAGGCGATTCGAATCTACCTCCTGAAATCTGTTTCCTGCAATTCTGCCTTGCTTTCAAAGCCTCTTCGTTGCCTTCCCTTAATATATTTGTGGACGAGAGGTATCATTTAAAACTCTGCAGGTTTGTGAATTGCAGTGCCCCTGAGCTCCATTTTTCAACTCGCTTTTTTGGGAGCTGGCCGCAAAAGCGCAGGATTGCTTCAGGCCCTCTTCCGGTTCGGGGGGCAGGCTGAGCTTGTGCTTGATTCTTCTTCCTGATGGGAAAATAGAGTGACCTGTGCCTGTCCCAACACCTAGAGCTAGTCTCTCATTGGTTCCCCCTCTTCCCGTTCATCCTCAGGACAAATTGCAACCTGTACGGAACAGGAGGTTAAAGGTGCTGATTCTCCAAGGAGGGAGATGGCTAGTAAATCGGCTGGAATGGCGAACCCGAGCAAAGGAGATGAGAAATGAGGTGCGTTTTAGAAACCTTTCCCGATCACACGGTGTACCATCTTCTGGGTTTCTCGTGCCTGTTTTCGACGTAGGAAGATGCCCTTGAACCTGGAGATTTGGGACCCATGGGATGGGTACCATGCAGTATTACTTGAAAGGGTCTGCGTTGGCTCACCCAACCTCACCGAACCTCTCAGCCCCAAGAGTGTCCACCCTTATGTCTCAATCAGCTGTGGGTCTAGATATGGTCAATCCAGGTTGCATCACAGCCCCTGAACCAATTTTGTAAGAATTTCTCTCTCTTTCACTGTCTTTGTTTCACGGGTTTTGAAAAGTAATTTATTTTTATAATGGGGTTTAGCTGCTTTTCACGGCTGTGTTTATGCCGCTTTACACCCCCTTGACTCACTTACAGAGAGATATCAATACATAGGTTTGAAGATTCTTACTAGTCAGATATATTCTTGTGCGGTGACTAGGGGGTGTTGAGTCCAGTTCACTGAAAAAGGAATAGGTCTTGTCTCTTACATATTGGGTTTATGGAACGGTATCGGAGCTAATTTGAAACCCTTGTTTTATGCATCACCCCACCTCACCTTTCCCGTTCAGCAGCCATAGTGTGTTTCCTAAACGTGTGACTCTGTTCTGTTTTGCAATTCAGTTCAAGTGTAGCGGTTTTTACATTCCCTCTAGAAGTGATATCTTATGATAAGTGTCTTTTTCTGTGTGACTTATTTCACTTAGAATCGTCGTACCTAAATCCACTCATCGTGCTGCTACTAGCCTTATGACGTTGATTTCATGGCTGAGTGATATTCCATTGTACATGAGGACCACAACTTCTTTATCCATTTTTCTCTTTCCTAGGATATTTAAGGTGTAATGAAGTGGGGGTTCTTGTCCACAGAGCAGCCCTAAACTTTGGGGTGCCTGTGTCTTGCTGATGTTTAGTTTTCCCAATTTATACGCCCATGAGTGGAAGTGCCCTATGCTCTCCAAGCTGTGTTTTTTAGATGTTTCAGGACACACCGTACACTTCTCCAGAGTGGCTGTTGGCAATTTACATCCCACCCGTCAGCGTAGCAAGGCTCCCATTTCTCCATGGCCGGTCCTGCATTTCTGGTTTGGACACTTTTTTCCGCATGGCCCTTTTGCCCGCTGGGAAGCGAGACTTCTTTGGAGCGCTGATTGGCCTTTCCAGGTTGCTTGGTTGGCCAAAAAGGGCGTATGCGTTTTTTCCTGAATATATTCAGGAAAAAACGCATACGCCCTTTTTGGCCAAGGGCATCATTGTCCACGTTTTGCCGCTTTTCATGTGCTTTCAAGGCGATTCGAATCTACCTCCTGAAATCTGTTTCCTGCAATTCTGCCTTGCTTTCAAAGCCTCTTCGTTGCCTTCCCTTAATATATTTGTGGACGAGAGGTATCATTTAAAACTCTGCAGGTTTGTGAATTGCAGTGCCCCTGAGCTCCATTTTTCAACTCGCTTTTTTGGGAGCTGGCCGCAAAAGCGCAGGATTGCTTCAGGCCCTCTTCTGGTTCTGGGGGGCAGGCTGAGCTTGTGCTTGATTCTTCTTCCTGATGGGAAAATAGAGTGACCTGTGCCTGTCCCAACACCTAGAGCTAGTCTCTCATTGGTTCCCCCTCTTCCCGTTCATCCTCAGGACAAATTGCAACCTGTACGGAACAGGAGGTTAAAGGTGCTGATTCTCCAAGGAGGGAGATGGCTAGTAAATCGGCTGGAATGGCGAACCCGAGCAAAGGAGATGAGAAATGAGGTGCGTTTTAGAAACCTTTCCCGATCACACGGTGTACCATCTTCTGGGTTTCTCATGCCTGTTTTCGACGTAGGAAGATGCCCTTGAACCTGGAGATTTGGGACCCATGGGATGGGTACCATGCAGTATTACTTGAAAGGGTCTGCGTTGGCTCACCCAACCTCACCGAACCTCTCAGCCCCAAGAGTGTCCACCCTTATGTCTCAATCAGCTGTGGGTCTAGATATGGTCAATCCAGGTTGCATCACAGCCCCTGAACCAATTTTGTAAGAATTTCTCTCTCTTTCACTGTCTTTGTTTCACGGGTTTTGAAAAGTAATTTATTTTTATAATGGGGTTTAGCTGCTTTTCACGGCTGTGTTTATGCCGCTTTACACCCCCTTGACTCACTTACAGAGAGATATCAATACATAGGTTTGAAGATTCTTACTAGTCAGATATATTCTTGTGCGGTGACTAGGGGGTGTTGAGTCCAGTTCACTGAAAAAGGAATAGGTCTTGTCTCTTACATATTGGGTTTATGGAACGGTATCGGAGCTAATTTGAAACCCTTGTTTTATGCATCACCCCACCTCACCTTTCCCGTTCAGCAGCCATAGTGTGTTTCCTAAACGTGTGACTCTGTTCTGTTTTGCAATTCAGTTCAAGTGTAGCGGTTTTTACATTCCCTCTAGAAGTGATATCTTATGATAAGTGTCTTTTTCTGTGTGACTTATTTCACTTAGAATCGTCGTACCTAAATCCACTCATCGTGCTGCTACTAGCCTTATGACGTTGATTTCATGGCTGAGTGATATTCCATTGTACATGAGGACCACAACTTCTTTATCCATTTTTCTCTTTCCTAGGATATTTAAGGTGTAATGAAGTGGGGGTTCTTGTCCACAGAGCAGCCCTAAACTTTGGGGTGCCTGTGTCTTGCTGATGTTTAGTTTTCCCAATTTATACGCCCATGAGTGGAAGTGCCCTATGCTCTCCAAGCTGTGTTTTTTAGATGTTTCAGGACACACCGTACACTTCTCCAGAGTGGCTGTTGGCAATTTACATCCCACCCGTCAGCGTAGCAAGGCTCCCATTTCTCCATGGCCGGTCCTGCATTTCTGGTTTGGACACTTTTTTCCGCATGGCCCTTTTGCCCGCTGGGAAGCGAGACTTCTTTGGAGCGCTGATTGGCCTTTCCAGGTTGCTTGGTTGGCCAAAAAGGGCGTATGCGTTTTTTCCTGAATATATTCAGGAAAAAACGCATACGCCCTTTTTGGCCAAGGGCATCATTGTCCACGTTTTGCCGCTTTTCATGTGCTTTCAAGGCGATTCGAATCTACCTCCTGAAATCTGTTTCCTGCAATTCTGCCTTGCTTTCAAAGCCTCTTCGTTGCCTTCCCTTAATATATTTGTGGACGAGAGGTATCATTTAAAACTCTGCAGGTTTGTGAATTGCAGTGCCCCTGAGCTCCATTTTTCAACTCGCTTTTTTGGGAGCTGGCCGCAAAAGCGCAGGATTGCTTCAGGCCCTCTTCTGGTTCGGGGGCAGGCTGAGCTTGTGCTTGATTCTTCTTCCTGATGGGAAAATAGAGTGACCTGTGCCTGTCCCAACACCTAGAGCTAGTCTCTCATTGGTTCCCCCTCTTCCCGTTCATCCTCAGGACAAATTGCAACCTGTACGGAACAGGAGGTTAAAGGTGCTGATTCTCCAAGGAGGGAGATGGCTAGTAAATCGGCTGGAATGGCGAACCCGAGCAAAGGAGATGAGAAATGAGGTGCGTTTTAGAAACCTTTCCCGATCACACGGTGTACCATCTTCTGGGTTTCTCATGCCTGTTTTCGACGTAGGAAGATGCCCTTGAACCTGGAGATTTGGGACCCATGGGATGGGTACCATGCAGTATTACTTGAAAGGGTCTGCGTTGGCTCACCCAACCTCACCGAACCTCTCAGCCCCAAGAGTGTCCACCCTTATGTCTCAATCAGCTGTGGGTCTAGATATGGTCAATCCAGGTTGCATCACAGCCCCTGAACCAATTTTGTAAGAATTTCTCTCTCTTTCACTGTCTTTGTTTCACGGGTTTTGAAAAGTAATTTATTTTTATAATGGGGTTTAGCTGCTTTTCACGGCTGTGTTTATGCCGCTTTACACCCCCTTGACTCACTTACAGAGAGATATCAATACATAGGTTTGAAGATTCTTACTAGTCAGATATATTCTTGTGCGGTGACTAGGGGGTGTTGAGTCCAGTTCACTGAAAAAGGAATAGGTCTTGTCTCTTACATATTGGGTTTATGGAACGGTATCGGAGCTAATTTGAAACCCTTGTTTTATGCATCACCCCACCTCACCTTTCCCGTTCAGCAGCCATAGTGTGTTTCCTAAACGTGTGACTCTGTTCTGTTTTGCAATTCAGTTCAAGTGTAGCGGTTTTTACATTCCCTCTAGAAGTGATATCTTATGATAAGTGTCTTTTTCTGTGTGACTTATTTCACTTAGAATCGTCGTACCTAAATCCACTCATCGTGCTGCTACTAGCCTTATGACGTTGATTTCATGGCTGAGTGATATTCCATTGTACATGAGGACCACAACTTCTTTATCCATTTTTCTCTTTCCTAGGATATTTAAGGTGTAATGAAGTGGGGGTTCTTGTCCACAGAGCAGCCCTAAACTTTGGGGTGCCTGTGTCTTGCTGATGTTTAGTTTTCCCAATTTATACGCCCATGAGTGGAAGTGCCCTATGCTCTCCAAGCTGTGTTTTTTAGATGTTTCAGGACACACCGTACACTTCTCCAGAGTGGCTGTTGGCAATTTACATCCCACCCGTCAGCGTAGCAAGGCTCCCATTTCTCCATGGCCGGTCCTGCATTTCTGGTTTGGACACTTTTTTCCGCATGGCCCTTTTGCCCGCTGGGAAGCGAGACTTCTTTGGAGCGCTGATTGGCCTTTCCAGGTTGCTTGGTTGGCCAAAAAGGGCGTATGCGTTTTTTCCTGAATATATTCAGGAAAAAACGCATACGCCCTTTTTGGCCAAGGGCATCATTGTCCACGTTTTGCCGCTTTTCATGTGCTTTCAAGGCGATTCGAATCTACCTCCTGAAATCTGTTTCCTGCAATTCTGCCTTGCTTTCAAAGCCTCTTCGTTGCCTTCCCTTAATATATTTGTGGACGAGAGGTATCATTTAAAACTCTGCAGGTTTGTGAATTGCAGTGCCCCTGAGCTCCATTTTTCAACTCGCTTTTTTGGGAGCTGGCCGCAAAAGCGCAGGATTGCTTCAGGCCCTCTTCTGGTTCGGGGGGCAGGCTGAGCTTGTGCTTGATTCTTCTTCCTGATGGGAAAATAGAGTGACCTGTGCCTGTCCCAACACCTAGAGCTAGTCTCTCATTGGTTCCCCCTCTTCCCGTTCATCCTCAGGACAAATTGCAACCTGTACGGAACAGGAGGTTAAAGGTGCTGATTCTCCAAGGAGGGAGATGGCTAGTAAATCGGCTGGAATGGCGAACCCGAGCAAAGGAGATGAGAAATGAGGTGCGTTTTAGAAACCTTTCCCGATCACACGGTGTACCATCTTCTGGGTTTCTCATGCCTGTTTTCGACGTAGGAAGATGCCCTTGAACCTGGAGATTTGGGACCCATGGGATGGGTACCATGCAGTATTACTTGAAAGGGTCTGCGTTGGCTCACCCAACCTCACCGAACCTCTCAGCCCCAAGAGTGTCCACCCTTATGTCTCAATCAGCTGTGGGTCTAGATATGGTCAATCCAGGTTGCATCACAGCCCCTGAACCAATTTTGTAAGAATTTCTCTCTCTTTCACTGTCTTTGTTTCACGGGTTTTGAAAAGTAATTTATTTTTATAATGGGGTTTAGCTGCTTTTCACGGCTGTGTTTATGCCGCTTTACACCCCCTTGACTCACTTACAGAGAGATATCAATACATAGGTTTGAAGATTCTTACTAGTCAGATATATTCTTGTGCGGTGACTAGGGGGTGTTGAGTCCAGTTCACTGAAAAAGGAATAGGTCTTGTCTCTTACATATTGGGTTTATGGAACGGTATCGGAGCTAATTTGAAACCCTTGTTTTATGCATCACCCCACCTCACCTTTCCCGTTCAGCAGCCATAGTGTGTTTCCTAAACGTGTGACTCTGTTCTGTTTTGCAATTCAGTTCAAGTGTAGCGGTTTTTACATTCCCTCTAGAAGTGATATCTTATGATAAGTGTCTTTTTCTGTGTGACTTATTTCACTTAGAATCGTCGTACCTAAATCCACTCATCGTGCTGCTACTAGCCTTATGACGTTGATTTCATGGCTGAGTGATATTCCATTGTACATGAGGACCACAACTTCTTTATCCATTTTTCTCTTTCCTAGGATATTTAAGGTGTAATGAAGTGGGGGTTCTTGTCCACAGAGCAGCCCTAAACTTTGGGGTGCCTGTGTCTTGCTGATGTTTAGTTTTCCCAATTTATACGCCCATGAGTGGAAGTGCCCTATGCTCTCCAAGCTGTGTTTTTTAGATGTTTCAGGACACACCGTACACTTCTCCAGAGTGGCTGTTGGCAATTTACATCCCACCCGTCAGCGTAGCAAGGCTCCCATTTCTCCATGGCCGGTCCTGCATTTCTGGTTTGGACACTTTTTTCCGCATGGCCCTTTTGCCCGCTGGGAAGCGAGACTTCTTTGGAGCGCTGATTGGCCTTTCCAGGTTGCTTGGTTGGCCAAAAAGGGCGTATGCGTTTTTTCCTGAATATATTCAGGAAAAAACGCATACGCCCTTTTTGGCCAAGGGCATCATTGTCCACGTTTTGCCGCTTTTCATGTGCTTTCAAGGCGATTCGAATCTACCTCCTGAAATCTGTTTCCTGCAATTCTGCCTTGCTTTCAAAGCCTCTTCGTTGCCTTCCCTTAATATATTTGTGGACGAGAGGTATCATTTAAAACTCTGCAGGTTTGTGAATTGCAGTGCCCCTGAGCTCCATTTTTCAACTCGCTTTTTTGGGAGCTGGCCGCAAAAGCGCAGGATTGCTTCAGGCCCTCTTCTGGTTCGGGGGGCAGGCTGAGCTTGTGCTTGATTCTTCTTCCTGATGGGAAAATAGAGTGACCTGTGCCTGTCCCAACACCTAGAGCTAGTCTCTCATTGGTTCCCCCTCTTCCCGTTCATCCTCAGGACAAATTGCAACCTGTACGGAACAGGAGGTTAAAGGTGCTGATTCTCCAAGGAGGGAGATGGCTAGTAAATCGGCTGGAATGGCGAACCCGAGCAAAGGAGATGAGAAATGAGGTGCGTTTTAGAAACCTTTCCCGATCACACGGTGTACCATCTTCTGGGTTTCTCATGCCTGTTTTCGACGTAGGAAGATGCCCTTGAACCTGGAGATTTGGGACCCATGGGATGGGTACCATGCAGTATTACTTTAAAGGGTCTGCGTTGGCTCACCCAACCTCACCGAACCTCTCAGCCCCAAGAGTGTCCACCCTTATGTCTCAATCAGCTGTGGGTCTAGATATGGTCAATCCAGGTTGCATCACAGCCCCTGAACCAATTTTGTAAGAATTTCTCTCTCTTTCACTGTCTTTGTTTCACGGGTTTTGAAAAGTAATTTATTTTTATAATGGGGTTTAGCTGCTTTTCACGGCTGTGTTTATGCCGCTTTACACCCCCTTGACTCACTTACAGAGAGATATCAATACATAGGTTTGAAGATTCTTACTAGTCAGATATATTCTTGTGCGGTGACTAGGGGGTGTTGAGTCCAGTTCACTGAAAAAGGAATAGGTCTTGTCTCTTACATATTGGGTTTATGGAACGGTATCGGAGCTAATTTGAAACCCTTGTTTTATGCATCACCCCACCTCACCTTTCCCGTTCAGCAGCCATAGTGTGTTTCCTAAACGTGTGACTCTGTTCTGTTTTGCAATTCAGTTCAAGTGTAGCGGTTTTTACATTCCCTCTAGAAGTGATATCTTATGATAAGTGTCTTTTTCTGTGTGACTTATTTCACTTAGAATCGTCGTACCTAAATCCACTCATCGTGCTGCTACTAGCCTTATGACGTGGATTTCATGGCTGAGTGATATTCCATTGTACATGAGGACCACAACTTCTTTATCCATTTTTCTCTTTCCTAGGATATTTAAGGTGTAATGAAGTGGGGGTTCTTGTCCACAGAGCAGCCCTAAACTTTGGGGTGCCTGTGTCTTGCTGATGTTTAGTTTTCCCAATTTATACGCCCATGAGTGGAAGTGCCCTATGCTCTCCAAGCTGTGTTTTTTAGATGTTTCAGGACCCACCGTACACTTCTCCAGAGTGGCTGTTGGCAATTTACATCCCACCCATCAGCGTAGCAAGGCTCCCATTTCTCCATGGCCGGTCCTGCATTTCTGGTTTGGACACTTTTTTCCGCATGGCCCTTTTGCCCGCTGGGAAGCGAGACTTCTTTGGAGCGCTGATTGGCCTTTCCAGGTTGCTTGGTTGGCCAAAAAGGGCGTATGCGTTTTTTCCTGAATATATTCAGGAAAAAACGCATACGCCCTTTTTGGCCAAGGGCATCATTGTCCACGTTTTGCCGCTTTTCATGTGCTTTCAAGGCGATTCGAATCTACCTCCTGAAATCTGTTTCCTGCAATTCTGCCTTGCTTTCAAAGCCTCTTCGTTGCCTTCCCTTAATATATTTGTGGACGAGAGGTATCATTTAAAACTCTGCAGGTTTGTGAATTGCAGTGCCCCTGAGCTCCATTTTTCAACTCGCTTTTTTGGGAGCTGGCCGCAAAAGCGCAGGATTGCTTCAGGCCCTCTTCTGGTTCGGGGGCAGGCTGAGCTTGTGCTTGATTCTTCTTCCTGATGGGAAAATAGAGTGACCTGTGCCTGTCCCAACACCTAGAGCTAGTCTCTCATTGGTTCCCCCTCTTCCCGTTCATCCTCAGGACAAATTGCAACCTGTACGGAACAGGAGGTTAAAGGTGCTGATTCTCCAAGGAGGGAGATGGCTAGTAAATCGGCTGGAATGGCGAACCCGAGCAAAGGAGATGAGAAATGAGGTGCGTTTTAGAAACCTTTCCCGATCACACGGTGTACCATCTTCTGGGTTTCTCATGCCTGTTTTCGACGTAGGAAGATGCCCTTGAACCTGGAGATTTGGGACCCATGGGATGGGTACCATGCAGTATTACTTGAAAGGGTCTGCGTTGGCTCACCCAACCTCACCGAACCTCTCAGCCCCAAGAGTGTCCACCCTTATGTCTCAATCAGCTGTGGGTCTAGATATGGTCAATCCAGGTTGCATCACAGCCCCTGAACCAATTTTGTAAGAATTTCTCTCTCTTTCACTGTCTTTGTTTCACGGGTTTTGAAAAGTAATTTATTTTTATAATGGGGTTTAGCTGCTTTTCACGGCTGTGTTTATGCCGCTTTACACCCCCTTGACTCACTTACAGAGAGATATCAATACATAGGTTTGAAGATTCTTACTAGTCAGATATATTCTTGTGCGGTGACTAGGGGGTGTTGAGTCCAGTTCACTGAAAAAGGAATAGGTCTTGTCTCTTACATATTGGGTTTATGGAACGGTATCGGAGCTAATTTGAAACCCTTGTTTTATGCATCACCCCACCTCACCTTTCCCGTTCAGCAGCCATAGTGTGTTTCCTAAACGTGTGACTCTGTTCTGTTTTGCAATTCAGTTCAAGTGTAGCGGTTTTTACATTCCCTCTAGAAGTGATATCTTATGATAAGTGTCTTTTTCTGTGTGACTTATTTCACTTAGAATCGTCGTACCTAAATCCACTCATCGTGCTGCTACTAGCCTTATGACGTTGATTTCATGGCTGAGTGATATTCCATTGTACATGAGGACCACAACTTCTTTATCCATTTTTCTCTTTCCTAGGATATTTAAGGTGTAATGAAGTGGGGGTTCTTGTCCACAGAGCAGCCCTAAACTTTGGGGTGCCTGTGTCTTGCTGATGTTTAGTTTTCCCAATTTATACGCCCATGAGTGGAAGTGCCCTATGCTCTCCAAGCTGTGTTTTTTAGATGTTTCAGGACACACCGTACACTTCTCCAGAGTGGCTGTTGGCAATTTACATCCCACCCGTCAGCGTAGCAAGGCTCCCATTTCTCCATGGCCGGTCCTGCATTTCTGGTTTGGACACTTTTTTCCGCATGGCCCTTTTGCCCGCTGGGAAGCGAGACTTCTTTGG
This sequence comes from Balaenoptera acutorostrata, assembly GCF_949987535.1. Taxonomy (NCBI): domain Eukaryota; kingdom Metazoa; phylum Chordata; class Mammalia; order Artiodactyla; family Balaenopteridae; genus Balaenoptera; species Balaenoptera acutorostrata. The sequence goes on along the minus strand of NW_026646375.1, from coordinate 121,479 downwards.
AGCGCTGATTGGCCTTTCCAGGTTGCTTGGTTGGCCAAAAAGGGCGTATGCGTTTTTTCCTGAATATATTCAGGAAAAAACGCATACGCCCTTTTTGGCCAAGGGCATCATTGTCCACGTTTTGCCGCTTTTCATGTGCTTTCAAGGCGATTCGAATCTACCTCCTGAAATCTGTTTCCTGCAATTCTGCCTTGCTTTCAAAGCCTCTTCGTTGCCTTCCCTTAATATATTTGTGGACGAGAGGTATCATTTAAAACTCTGCAGGTTTGTGAATTGCAGTGCCCCTGAGCTCCATTTTTCAACTCGCTTTTTTGGGAGCTGGCCGCAAAAGCGCAGGATTGCTTCAGGCCCTCTTCTGGTTCGGGGGGCAGGCTGAGCTTGTGCTTGATTCTTCTTCCTGATGGGAAAATAGAGTGACCTGTGCCTGTCCCAACACCTAGAGCTAGTCTCTCATTGGTTCCCCCTCTTCCCGTTCATCCTCAGGACAAATTGCAACCTGTACGGAACAGGAGGTTAAAGGTGCTGATTCTCCAAGGAGGGAGATGGCTAGTAAATCGGCTGGAATGGCGAACCCGAGCAAAGGAGATGAGAAATGAGGTGCGTTTTAGAAACCTTTCCCGATCACACGGTGTACCATCTTCTGGGTTTCTCATGCCTGTTTTCGACGTAGGAAGATGCCCTTGAACCTGGAGATTTGGGACCCATGGGATGGGTACCATGCAGTATTACTTGAAAGGGTCTGCGTTGGCTCACCCAACCTCACCGAACCTCTCAGCCCCAAGAGTGTCCACCCTTATGTCTCAATCAGCTGTGGGTCTAGATATGGTCAATCCAGGTTGCATCACAGCCCCTGAACCAATTTTGTAAGAATTTCTCTCTCTTTCACTGTCTTTGTTTCACGGGTTTTGAAAAGTAATTTATTTTTATAATGGGGTTTAGCTGCTTTTCACGGCTGTGTTTATGCCGCTTTACACCCCCTTGACTCACTTACAGAGAGATATCAATACATAGGTTTGAAGATTCTTACTAGTCAGATATATTCTTGTGCGGTGACTAGGGGGTGTTGAGTCCAGTTCACTGAAAAAGGAATAGGTCTTGTCTCTTACATATTGGGTTTATGGAACGGTATCGGAGCTAATTTGAAACCCTTGTTTTATGCATCACCCCACCTCACCTTTCCCGTTCAGCAGCCATAGTGTGTTTCCTAAACGTGTGACTCTGTTCTGTTTTGCAATTCAGTTCAAGTGTAGCGGTTTTTACATTCCCTCTAGAAGTGATATCTTATGATAAGTGTCTTTTTCTGTGTGACTTATTTCACTTAGAATCGTCGTACCTAAATCCACTCATCGTGCTGCTACTAGCCTTATGACGTTGATTTCATGGCTGAGTGATATTCCATTGTACATGAGGACCACAACTTCTTTATCCATTTTTCTCTTTCCTAGGATATTTAAGGTGTAATGAAGTGGGGGTTCTTGTCCACAGAGCAGCCCTAAACTTTGGGGTGCCTGTGTCTTGCTGATGTTTAGTTTTCCCAATTTATACGCCCATGAGTGGAAGTGCCCTATGCTCTCCAAGCTGTGTTTTTTAGATGTTTCAGGACACACCGTACACTTCTCCAGAGTGGCTGTTGGCAATTTACATCCCACCCGTCAGCGTAGCAAGGCTCCCATTTCTCCATGGCCGGTCCTGCATTTCTGGTTTGGACACTTTTTTCCGCATGGCCCTTTTGCCCGCTGGGAAGCGAGACTTCTTTGGAGCGCTGATTGGCCTTTCCAGGTTGCTTGGTTGGCCAAAAAGGGCGTATGCGTTTTTTCCTGAATATATTCAGGAAAAAACGCATACGCCCTTTTTGGCCAAGGGCATCATTGTCCACGTTTTGCCGCTTTTCATGTGCTTTCAAGGCGATTCGAATCTACCTCCTGAAATCTGTTTCCTGCAATTCTGCCTTGCTTTCAAAGCCTCTTCGTTGCCTTCCCTTAATATATTTGTGGACGAGAGGTATCATTTAAAACTCTGCAGGTTTGTGAATTGCAGTGCCCCTGAGCTCCATTTTTCAACTCGCTTTTTTGGGAGCTGGCCGCAAAAGCGCAGGATTGCTTCAGGCCCTCTTCTGGTTCGGGGGGCAGGCTGAGCTTGTGCTTGATTCTTCTTCCTGATGGGAAAATAGAGTGACCTGTGCCTGTCCCAACACCTAGAGCTAGTCTCTCATTGGTTCCCCCTCTTCCCGTTCATCCTCAGGACAAATTGCAACCTGTACGGAACAGGAGGTTAAAGGTGCTGATTCTCCAAGGAGGGAGATGGCTAGTAAATCGGCTGGAATGGCGAACCCGAGCAAAGGAGATGAGAAATGAGGTGCGTTTTAGAAACCTTTCCCGATCACACGGTGTACCATCTTCTGGGTTTCTCATGCCTGTTTTCGACGTAGGAAGATGCCCTTGAACCTGGAGATTTGGGACCCATGGGATGGGTACCATGCAGTATTACTTGAAAGGGTCTGCGTTGGCTCACCCAACCTCACCAAACCTCTCAGCCCCAAGAGTGTCCACCCTTATGTCTGAATCAGCTGTAGGTCTAGATATGGTCAATCCAGGTTGCATCACAGCCCCTGAACCAATTTTGTAAGAATTTCTCTCTCTTTCACTGTCTTTGTTTCACGGGTTTTGAAAAGTAATTTATTTTTATAATGGGGTTTAGCTGCTTTTCACGGCTGTGTTTATGCCGCTTTACACCCCCTTGACTCACTTACAGAGAGATATCAATACATAGGTTTGAAGATTCTTACTAGTCAGATATATTCTTGTGCGGTGACTAGGGGGTGTTGAGTCCAGTTCACTGAAAAAGGAATAGGTCTTGTCTCTTACATATTGGGTTTATGGAACGGTATCGGAGCTAATTTGAAACCCTTGTTTTATGCATCACCCCACCTCACCTTTCCCGTTCAGCAGCCATAGTGTGTTTCCTAAACGTGTGACTCTGTTCTGTTTTGCAATTCAGTTCAAGTGTAGCGGTTTTTACATTCCCTCTAGAAGTGATATCTTATGATAAGTGTCTTTTTCTGTGTGACTTATTTCACTTAGAATCGTCGTACCTAAATCCACTCATCGTGCTGCTACTAGCCTTATGACGTTGATTTCATGGCTGAGAGATATTCCATTGTACATGAGGACCACAACTTCTTTATCCATTTTTCTCTTTCCTAGGATATTTAAGGTGTAATGAAGTGGGGGTTCTTGTCCACAGAGCAGCCCTAAACTTTGGGGTGCCTGTGTCTTGCTGATGTTTAGTTTTCCCAATTTATACGCCCATGAGTGGAAGTGCCCTATGCTCTCCAAGCTGTGTTTTTTAGATGTTTCAGGACACACCGTACACTTCTCCAGAGTGGCTGTTGGCAATTTACATCCCACCCATCAGCGTAGCAAGGCTCCCATTTCTCCATGGCCGGTCCTGCATTTCTGGTTTGGACACTTTTTTCCGCATGGCCCTTTTGCCCGCTGGGAAGCGAGACTTCTTTGGAGCGCTGATTGGCCTTTCCAGGTTGCTTGGTTGGCCAAAAAGGGCGTATGCGTTTTTTCCTGAATATATTCAGGAAAAAACGCATACGCCCTTTTTGGCCAAGGGCATCATTGTCCACGTTTTGCCGCTTTTCATGTGCTTTCAAGGCGATTCGAATCTACCTCCTGAAATCTGTTTCCTGCAATTCTGCCTTGCTTTCAAAGCCTCTTCGTTGCCTTCCCTTAATATATTTGTGGACGAGAGGTATCATTTAAAACTCTGCAGGTTTGTGAATTGCAGTGCCCCTGAGCTCCATTTTTCAACTCGCTTTTTTGGGAGCTGGCCGCAAAAGCGCAGGATTGCTTCAGGCCCTCTTCCGGTTCGGGGGGCAGGCTGAGCTTGTGCTTGATTCTTCTTCCTGATGGGAAAATAGAGTGACCTGTGCCTGTCCCAACACCTAGAGCTAGTCTCTCATTGGTTCCCCCTCTTCCCGTTCATCCTCAGGACAAATTGCAACCTGTACGGAACAGGAGGTTAAAGGTGCTGATTCTCCAAGGAGGGAGATGGCTAGTAAATCGGCTGGAATGGCGAACCCGAGCAAAGGAGATGAGAAATGAGGTGCGTTTTAGAAACCTTTCCCGATCACACGGTGTACCATCTTCTGGGTTTCTCGTGCCTGTTTTCGACGTAGGAAGATGCCCTTGAACCTGGAGATTTGGGACCCATGGGATGGGTACCATGCAGTATTACTTGAAAGGGTCTGCGTTGGCTCACCCAACCTCACCGAACCTCTCAGCCCCAAGAGTGTCCACCCTTATGTCTCAATCAGCTGTGGGTCTAGATATGGTCAATCCAGGTTGCATCACAGCCCCTGAACCAATTTTGTAAGAATTTCTCTCTCTTTCACTGTCTTTGTTTCACGGGTTTTGAAAAGTAATTTATTTTTATAATGGGGTTTAGCTGCTTTTCACGGCTGTGTTTATGCCGCTTTACACCCCCTTGACTCACTTACAGAGAGATATCAATACATAGGTTTGAAGATTCTTACTAGTCAGATATATTCTTGTGCGGTGACTAGGGGGTGTTGAGTCCAGTTCACTGAAAAAGGAATAGGTCTTGTCTCTTACATATTGGGTTTATGGAACGGTATCGGAGCTAATTTGAAACCCTTGTTTTATGCATCACCCCACCTCACCTTTCCCGTTCAGCAGCCATAGTGTGTTTCCTAAACGTGTGACTCTGTTCTGTTTTGCAATTCAGTTCAAGTGTAGCGGTTTTTACATTCCCTCTAGAAGTGATATCTTATGATAAGTGTCTTTTTCTGTGTGACTTATTTCACTTAGAATCATCGTACCTAAATCCACTCATCGTGCTGCTACTAGCCTTATGACGTTGATTTCATGGCTGAGTGATATTCCATTGTACATGAGGACCACAACTTCTTTATCCATTTTTCTCTTTCCTAGGATATTTAAGGTGTAATGAAGTGGGGGTTCTTGTCCACAGAGCAGCCCTAAACTTTGGGGTGCCTGTGTCTTGCTGATGTTTAGTTTTCCCAATTTATACGCCCATGAGTGGAAGTGCCCTATGCTCTCCAAGCTGTGTTTTTTAGATGTTTCAGGACACACCGTACACTTCTCCAGAGTGGCTGTTGGCAATTTACATCCCACCCATCAGCGTAGCAAGGCTCCCATTTCTCCATGGCCGGTCCTGCATTTCTGGTTTGGACACTTTTTTCCGCATGGCCCTTTTGCCCGCTGGGAAGCGAGACTTCTTTGGAGCGCTGATTGGCCTTTCCAGGTTGCTTGGTTGGCCAAAAAGGGCGTATGCGTTTTTTCCTGAATATATTCAGGAAAAAACGCATACGCCCTTTTTGGCCAAGGGCATCATTGTCCACGTTTTGCCGCTTTTCATGTGCTTTCAAGGCGATTCGAATCTACCTCCTGAAATCTGTTTCCTGCAATTCTGCCTTGCTTTCAAAGCCTCTTCGTTGCCTTCCCTTAATATATTTGTGGACGAGAGGTATCATTTAAAACTCTGCAGGTTTGTGAATTGCAGTGCCCCTGAGCTCCATTTTTCAACTCGCTTTTTTGGGAGCTGGCCGCAAAAGCGCAGGATTGCTTCAGGCCCTCTTCTGGTTCGGGGGGCAGGCTGAGCTTGTGCTTGATTCTTCTTCCTGATGGGAAAATAGAGTGACCTGTGCCTGTCCCAACACCTAGAGCTAGTCTCTCATTGGTTCCCCCTCTTCCCGTTCATCCTCAGGACAAATTGCAACCTGTACGGAACAGGAGGTTAAAGGTGCTGATTCTCCAAGGAGGGAGATGGCTAGTAAATCGGCTGGAATGGCGAACCCGAGCAAAGGAGATGAGAAATGAGGTGCGTTTTAGAAACCTTTCCCGATCACACGGTGTACCATCTTCTGGGTTTCTCATGCCTGTTTTCGACGTAGGAAGATGCCCTTGAACCTGGAGATTTGGGACCCATGGGATGGGTACCATGCAGTATTACTTGAAAGGGTCTGCGTTGGCTCACCCAACCTCACCAAACCTCTCAGCCCCAAGAGTGTCCACCCTTATGTCTCAATCAGCTGTGGGTCTAGATATGGTCAATCCAGGTTGCATCACAGCCCCTGAACCAATTTTGTAAGAATTTCTCTCTCTTTCACTGTCTTTGTTTCACGGGTTTTGAAAAGTAATTTATTTTTATAATGGGGTTTAGCTGCTTTTCACGGCTGTGTTTATGCCGCTTTACACCCCCTTGACTCACTTACAGAGAGATATCAATACATAGGTTTGAAGATTCTTACTAGTCAGATATATTCTTGTGCGGTGACTAGGGGGTGTTGAGTCCAGTTCACTGAAAAAGGAATAGGTCTTGTCTCTTACATATTGGGTTTATGGAACGGTATCAGAGCTAATTTGAAACCCTTGTTTTATGCATCACCCCACCTCACCTTTCCCGTTCAGCAGCCATAGTGTGTTTCCTAAACGTGTGACTCTGTTCTGTTTTGCAATTCAGTTCAAGTGTAGCGGTTTTTACATTCCCTCTAGAAGTGATATCTTATGATAAGTGTCTTTTTCTGTGTGACTTATTTCACTTAGAATCGTCGTACCTAAATCCACTCATCGTGCTGCTACTAGCCTTATGACGTTGATTTCATGGCTGAGAGATATTCCATTGTACATGAGGACCACAACTTCTTTATCCATTTTTCTCTTTCCTAGGATATTTAAGGTGTAATGAAGTGGGGGTTCTTGTCCACAGAGCAGCCCTAAACTTTGGGGTGCCTGTGTCTTGCTGATGTTTAGTTTTCCCAATTTATACGCCCATGAGTGGAAGTGCCCTATGCTCTCCAAGCTGTGTTTTTTAGATGTTTCAGGACACACCGTACACTTCTCCAGAGTGGCTGTTGGCAATTTACATCCCACCCATCAGCGTAGCAAGGCTCCCATTTCTCCATGGCCGGTCCTGCATTTCTGGTTTGGACACTTTTTTCCGCATGGCCCTTTTGCCCGCTGGGAAGCGAGACTTCTTTGGAGCGCTGATTGGCCTTTCCAGGTTGCTTGGTTGGCCAAAAAGGGCGTATGCGTTTTTTCCTGAATATATTCAGGAAAAAACGCATACGCCCTTTTTGGCCAAGGGCATCATTGTCCACGTTTTGCCGCTTTTCATGTGCTTTCAAGGCAATTCGAATCTACCTCCTGAAATCTGTTTCCTGCAATTCTGCCTTGCTTTCAAAGCCTCTTCGTTGCCTTCCCTTAATATATTTGTGGACGAGAGGTATCATTTAAAACTCTGCAGGTTTGTGAATTGCAGTGCCCCTGAGCTCCATTTTTCAACTCGCTTTTTTGGGAGCTGGCCGCAAAAGCGCAGGATTGCTTCAGGCCCTCTTCTGGTTCGGGGGGCAGGCTGAGCTTGTGCTTGATTCTTCTTCCTGATGGGAAAATAGAGTGACCTGTGCCTGTCCCAACACCTAGAGCTAGTCTCTCATTGGTTCCCCCTCTTCCCGTTCATCCTCAGGACAAATTGCAACCTGTACGGAACAGGAGGTTAAAGGTGCTGATTCTCCAAGGAGGGAGATGGCTAGTAAATCGGCTGGAATGGCGAACCCGAGCAAAGGAGATGAGAAATGAGGTGCGTTTTAGAAACCTTTCCCGATCACACGGTGTACCATCTTCTGGGTTTCTCATGCCTGTTTTCGACGTAGGAAGATGCCCTTGAACCTGGAGATTTGGGACCCATGGGATGGGTACCATGCAGTATTACTTGAAAGGGTCTGCGTTGGCTCACCCAACCTCACCGAACCTCTCAGCCCCAAGAGTGTCCACCCTTATGTCTCAATCAGCTGTGGGTCTAGATATGGTCAATCCAGGTTGCATCACAGCCCCTGAACCAATTTTGTAAGAATTTCTCTCTCTTTCACTGTCTTTGTTTCACGGGTTTTGAAAAGTAATTTATTTTTATAATGGGGTTTAGCTGCTTTTCACGGCTGTGTTTATGCCGCTTTACACCCCCTTGACTCACTTACAGAGAGATATCAATACATAGGTTTGAAGATTCTTACTAGTCAGATATATTCTTGTGCGGTGACTAGGGGGTGTTGAGTCCAGTTCACTGAAAAAGGAATAGGTCTTGTCTCTTACATATTGGGTTTATGGAACGGTATCGGAGCTAATTTGAAACCCTTGTTTTATGCATCACCCCACCTCACCTTTCCCGTTCAGCAGCCATAGTGTGTTTCCTAAACTTGTGACTCTGTTCTGTTTTGCAATTCAGTTCAAGTGTAGTGGTTTTTACATTCCCTCTAGAAGTGATATCTTATGATAAGTGTCTTTTTCTGTGTGACTTATTTCACTTAGAATCTTCGTACCTAAATCCACTCATCGTGCTGCTACTAGCCTTATGACGTGGATTTCATGGCTGAGTGATATTCCATTGTACATGAGGACCACAACTTCTTTATCCATTTTTCTCTTTCCTAGGATATTTAAGGTGTAATGAAGTGGGGGTTCTTATCAACAGAGCAGCCCTAAACTTTGGGGTGCCTGTGTCTTGCTGATTTTTAGTTTTCCCAATTTATACGCCCATGAGTGGAAGTGCCCTATGCTCTCCAAGCTGTGTTTTTTAGATGTTTCAGAACACACAGTACACTTCTCCAGAGTGGCTGTTGGCAATTTACATCCCACCCATCAGCGTAGCAAGGCTCCCATTTCTCCATGGCCGGTCCTGCATTTCTGGTTTGGACACTTTTTTCCGCATGGCCCTTTTGCCCGCTGGGAAGCGAGACTTCTTTGGAGCGCTGATTGGCCTTTCCAGGTTGCTTGGTTGGCCAAAAAGGGCGTATGCGTTTTTTCCTGAATATATTCAGGAAAAAACGCATACGCCCTTTTTGGCCAAGGGCATCATTGTCCACGTTTTGCCGCTTTTCATGTGCTTTCAAGGCGATTCGAATCTACCTCCTGAAATCTGTTTCCTGCAATTCTGCCTTGCTTTCAAAGCCTCTTCGTTGCCTTCCCTTAATATATTTGTGGACGAGAGGTATCATTTAAAACTCTGCAGGTTTGTGAATTGCAGTGCCCCTGAGCTCCATTTTTCAACTTGCTTTTTTGGGAGATGGCCGCCAAAGGGCAGGATTGCTTCAGGCCCTCTTCTGGTTCTGGGGGGCAGGCTGAGCTTGTGCTTAATTCTTCTTCCTGATGGGAAAATAGAGTGACCTGTGCCTGTCCCAACACCTAGAGCTAGTCTCTCATTGGTTCCCCCTCTTCCCGTTCATCCTCAGGACAAATTGCAACCTGTACGGAACAGGAGGTTAAAGGTGCTGATTCTCCAAGGAGGGAGATGGCTAGTAAATCGGCTGGAATGGCGAACCCGAGCAAAGGAGATGAGAAATGAGGTGCGTTTTAGAAACCTTTCCCGATCACACGGTGTACCATCTTCTGGGTTTCTCATGCCTGTTTTCGACGTAGGAAGATGCCCTTGAACCTGGAGATTTGGGACCCATGGGATGGGTACCATGCAGTATTACTTGAAAGGGTCTGCGTTGGCTCACCCAACCTCACCGAACCTCTCAGCCCCAAGAGTGTCCACCCTTATGTCTCAATCAGCTGTGGGTCTAGATATGGTCAATCCAGGTTGCATCACAGCCCCTGAACGAATTTTGTAAGAATTTCTCTCTCTTTCACTGTCTTTGTTTCACGGGTTTTGAAACGTAATTTATTTTTATAATGGGGTTTAGCTGCTTTTCACGGCTGTGTTTATGCCGCTTTACACCCCCTTGACTCACTTACGGAGAGATATCAATACATAGGTTTGAAGATTCTTACTAGTCAGATATATTCTTGTGCGGTGACTAGGGGGTGTTGAGTCCAGTTCACTGAAAAAGGAATAGGTCTTGTCTCTTACATATTGGGTTTATGGAACGGTATCGGAGCTAATTTGAAACCCTTGTTTTATGCATCACCCCACCTCACCTTTCCCGTTCAGCAGCCATAGTGTGTTTCCTAAACGTGTGACTCTGTTCTGTTTTGCAATTCAGTTCAAGTGTAGCGGTTTTTACATTCCCTCTATAAGTGATATCTTATGATAAGTGTCTTTTTCTGTGTGACTTATTTCACTTAGAATCTTCGTACCTAAATCCACTCATCGTGCTGCTACTAGCCTTATGACGTGGATTTCATGGCTGAGTGATATTCCATTGTACATGAGGACCACAACTTCTTTATCCATTTTTCTCTTTCCTAGGATATTTAAGGTGTAATGAAGTGGGGGTTCTTGTCAACAGAGCAGCCCTAAACTTTGGGGTGCCTGTGTCTTGCTGATTTTTAGTTTTCCCAATTTATACGCCCATGAGTGGAAGTGCCCTATGCTCTCCAAGCTGTGTTTTTTAGATGTTTCAGAACACACCGTACACTTCTCCAGAGTGGCTGTTGGCAATTTACATCCCACCCATCAGCGTAGCAAGGCTCCCATTTCTCCATGGCCGGTCCTGCATTTCTGGTTTGGACACTTTTTTCCGCATGGCCCTTTTGCCCGCTGGGAAGCGAGACTTCTTTGGAGCGCTGATTGGCCTTTCCAGGTTGCTTGGTTGGCCAAAAAGGGCGTATGCGTTTTTTCCTGAATATATTCAGGAAAAAACGCATATGCCCTTTTTGGCCAAGGGCATCATTGTCCACGTTTTGCTGCTTTTCATGTGCTTTCAAGGCGATTCGAATCTACCTCCTGAAATCTGTTTCCTGCAATTCTGCCTTGCTTTCAAAGCCTCTTCGTTGCCTTCCCTTAATATATTTGTGGACGAGAGGTATCATTTAAAACTCTGCAGGTTTGTGAATTGCAGTGCCCCTGAGCTCCATTTTTCAACTTGCTTTTTTGGGAGATGGCCGCCAAAGGGCAGGATTGCTTCAGGCCCTCTTCTGGTTCTGGGGGGCAGGCTGAGCTTGTGCTTAATTCTTCTTCCTGATGGGAAAATAGAGTGACCTGTGCCTGTCCCAACACCTAGAGCTAGTCTCTCATTGGTTCCTCCTCTTCCCGTTCATCCTCAGGACAAATTGCAACCTGTACGGAACAGGAGGTTAAAGGTGCTGATTCTCCAAGGAGGGAGATGGCTAGTAAATCGGCTGGAATGGCGAACCCGAGCAAAGGAGCTGAGAAATGAGGTGCGTTTTAGAAACCTTTCCCGATCACACGGTGTACCATCTTCTGGGTTTCTCATGCCTGTTTTCGACGTAGGAAGATGCCCTTGAACCTGGAGATTTGGGACCCATGGGATGGGTACCATGCAGTATTACTTGAAAGGGTCTGCGTTGGCTCACCCAACCTCACCGAACCTCTCAGCCCCAAGAGTGTCCACCCTTATGTCTCAATCAGCTGTGGGTCTAGATATGGTCAATCCAGGTTGCATCACAGCCCCTGAACGAATTTTGTAAGAATTTCTCTCTCTTTCACTGTCTTTGTTTCACGGGTTTTGAAAAGTAATTTATTTTTATAATGGGGTTTAGCTGCTTTTCACGGCTGTGTTTATGCCGCTTTACACCCCCTTGACTCACTTACGGAGAGATATCAATACATAGGTTTGAAGATTCTTACTAGTCAGATATATTCTTGTGCGGTGAATAGGGGGTGTTGAGTCCAGTTCACTGAAAAAGGAATAGGTCTTGTCTCTTACATATTGGGTTTATGGAACGGTATCGGAGCTAATTTGAAACCCTTGTTTTATGCATCACCCCACCTCACCTTTCCCGTTCAGCAGCCATAGTGTGTTTCCTAAACGTGTGACTCTGTTTTGTTTTGCAATTCAGTTCAAGTGTAGCGGTTTTTACATTCCCTCTCTAAGTGATATCTTATGATAAGTGTCTTTTCTGTGTGACTTATTTCACTTAGAATCTTCGTACCTAAATCCACTCATCGTGCTGCTACTAGCCTTATGACGTGGATTTCATGGCTGAGTGATATTCCATTGTACATGAGGACCACAACTTCTTTATCCATTTTTCTCTTTCCTAGGATATTTAAGGTGTAATGAAGTGGGGGTTCTTGTCAACAGAGCAGCCCTAAACTTTGGGGTGCCTGTGTCTTGCTGATTTTTAGTTTTCCCAATTTATACGCCCATGAGTGGAAGTGCCCTATGCTCTCCAAGGTGTGTTTTTTAGATGTTTCAGAACACACCGTACACTTCTCCAGAGTGGCTGTTGGCAATTTACATCCCACCCATCAGCGTAGCAAGGCTCCCATTTCTCCATGGCCGGTCCTGCATTTCTGGTTTGGACACTTTTTTCCGCATGGCCCTTTTGCCCGCTGGGAAGCGAGACTTCTTTGGAGCGCTGATTGGCCTTTCCAGGTTGCTTGGTTGGCCAAAAAGGGCGTATGCGTTTTTTCCTGAATATATTCAGGAAAAAACGCATACGCCCTTTTTGGCCAAGGGCATCATTGTCCACGTTTTGCCGCTTTTCATGTGCTTTCAAGGCGATTCGAATCTACCTCCTGAAATCTGTTTCCTGCAATTCTGCCTTGCTTTCAAAGCCTCTTCGTTGCCTTCCCTTAATATATTTGTGGACGAGAGGTATCATTTAAAACTGTGCAGGTTTGTGAATTGCAGTGCCCCTGAGCTCCATTTTTCAACTCGCTTTTTTGGGAGCTGGCCGCAAAAGCGCAGGATTGCTTCAGGCCCTCTTCTGGTTCTGGGGGGCAGGCTGAGCTTGTGCTTAATTCTTCTTCCTGATGGGAAAATAGAGTGACCTGTGCCTGTCCCAACACCTAGAGCTAGTCTCTCATTGGTTCCCCCTCTTCCCGTTCATCCTCAGGACAAATTGCAACCTGTACGGAACAGGAGGTTAAAGGTGCTGATTCTCCAAGGAGGGAGATGGCTAGTAAATCGGCTGGAATGGCGAACCCGAGCAAAGGAGATGAGAAATGAGGTGCGTTTTAGAAACCTTTCCCGATCACACGGTGTACCATCTTCTGGGTTTCTCATGCCTGTTTTCGACGTAGGAAGATGCCCTTGAACCTGGAGATTTGGGACCCATGGGATGGGTACCATGCAGTATTACTTGAAAGGGTCTGCGTTGGCTCACCCAACCTCACCGAACCTCTCAGCCCCAAGAGTGTCCACCCTTATGTCTCAATCAGCTGTGGGTCTAGATATGGTCAATCCAGGTTGCATCACAGCCCCTGAACGAATTTTGTAAGAATTTCTCTCTCTTTCACTGTCTTTGTTTCACGGGTTTTGAAAAGTAATTTATTTTTATAATGGGGTTTAGCTGCTTTTCACGGCTGTGTTTATGCCGCTTTACACCCCCTTGACTCACTTACGGAGAGATATCAATACATAGGTTTGAAGATTCTTACTAGTCAGATATATTCTTGTGCGGTGACTAGGGGGTGTTGAGTCCAGTTCACTGAAAAAGGAATAGGTCTTGTCTCTTACATATTGGGTTTATGGAACGGTATCGGAGCTAATTTGAAACCCTTGTTTTATGCATCACCCCACCTCACCTTTCCCGTTCAGCAGCCATAGTGTGTTTCCTAAACGTGTGACTCTGTTCTGTTTTGCAATTCAGTTCAAGTGTAGCGGTTTTTACATTCCCTCTATAAGTGATATCTTATGATAAGTGTCTTTTTCTGTGTGACTTATTTCACTTAGAATCTTCGTACCTAAATCCACTCATCGTGCTGCTACTAGCCTTATGACGTGGATTTCATGGCTGAGTGATATTCCATTGTACATGAGGACCACAACTTCTTTATCCATTTTTCTCTTTCCTAGGATATTTAAGGTGTAATGAAGTGGGGGTTCTTGTCAACAGAGCAGCCCTAAACTTTGGGGTGCCTGTGTCTTGCTGATTTTTAGTTTTCCCAATTTATACGCCCATGAGTGGAAGTGCCCTATGCTCTCCAAGCTGTGTTTTTTAGATGTTTCAGAACACACCGTACACTTCTCCAGAGTGGCTGTTGGCAATTTACATCCCACCCATCAGCGTAGCAAGGCTCCCATTTCTCCATGGCCGGTCCTGCATTTCTGGTTTGGACACTTTTTTCCGCATGGCCCTTTTGCCCGCTGGGAAGCGAGACTTCTTTGGAGCGCTGATTGGCCTTTCCAGGTTGCTTGGTTGGCCAAAAAGGGCGTATGCGTTTTTTCCTGAATATATTCAGGAAAAAACGCATACGCCCTTTTTGGCCAAGGGCATCATTGTCCACGTTTTGCCGCTTTTCATGTGCTTTCAAGGCAATTCGAATCTACCTCCTGAAATCTGTTTCCTGCAATTCTGCCTTGCTTTCAAAGCCTCTTCGTTGCCTTCCCTTAATATATTTGTGGACGAGAGGTATCATTTAAAACTCTGCAGGTTTGTGAATTGCAGTGCCCCTGAGCTCCATTTTTCAACTCGCTTTTTTGGGAGCTGGCCGCAAAAGCGCAGGATTGCTTCAGGCCCTCTTCTGGTTCTGGGGGGCAGGCTGAGCTTGTGCTTAATTCTTCTTCCTGATGGGAAAATAGAGTGACCTGTGCCTGTCCCAACACCTAGAGCTAGTCTCTCATTGGTTCCCCCTCTTCCCGTTCATCCTCAGGACAAATTGCAACCTGTACGGAACAGGAGGTTAAAGGTGCTGATTCTCCAAGGAGGGAGATGGCTAGTAAATCGGCTGGAATGGCGAACCCGAGCAAAGGAGATGAGAAATGAGGTGCGTTTTAGAAACCTTTCCCGATCACACGGTGTACCATCTTCTGGGTTTCTCATGCCTGTTTTCGACGTAGGAAGATGCCCTTGAACCTGGAGATTTGGGACCCATGGGATGGGTACCATGCAGTATTACTTGAAAGGGTCTGCGTTGGCTCACCCAACCTCACCGAACCTCTCAGCCCCAAGAGTGTCCACCCTTATGTCTCAATCAGCTGTGGGTCTAGATATGGTCAATCCAGGTTGCATCACAGCCCCTGAACGAATTTTGTAAGAATTTCTCTCTCTTTCACTGTCTTTGTTTCACGGGTTTTGAAAAGTAATTTATTTTTATAATGGGGTTTAGCTGCTTTTCACGGCTGTGTTTATGCCGCTTTACACCCCCTTGACTCACTTACGGAGAGATATCAATACATAGGTTTGAAGATTCTTACTAGTCAGATATATTCTTGTGCGGTGACTAGGGGGTGTTGAGTCCAGTTCACTGAAAAAGGAATAGGTCTTGTCTCTTACATATTGGGTTTATGGAACGGTATCGGAGCTAATTTGAAACCCTTGTTTTATGCATCACCCCACCTCACCTTTCCCGTTCAGCAGCCATAGTGTGTTTCCTAAACGTGTGACTCTGTTCTGTTTTGCAATTCAGTTCAAGTGTAGCGGTTTTTACATTCCCTCTCTAAGTGATATCTTATGATAAGTGTCTTTTCTGTGTGACTTATTTCACTTAGAATCGTCGTACCTAAATCCACTCATCGTGCTGCTACTAGCCTTATGACGTGGATTTCATGGCTGAGTGATATTCCATTGTACATGAGGACCACAACTTCTTTATCCATTTTTCTCTTTCCTAGGATATTTAAGGTGTAATGAAGTGGGGGTTCTTGTCAACAGAGCAGCCCTAAACTTTGGGGTGCCTGTGTCTTGCTGATTTTTAGTTTTCCCAATTTATACGCCCATGAGTGGAAGTGCCCTATGCTCTCCAAGCTGTGTTTTTTAGATGTTTCAGAACACACCGTACACTTCTCCAGAGTGGCTGTTGGCAATTTACATCCCACCCATCAGCGTAGCAAGGCTCCCATTTCTCCATGGCCGGTCCTGCATTTCTGGTTTGGACACTTTTTTCCGCATGGCCCTTTTGCCCGCTGGGAAGCGAGACTTCTTTGGAGCGCTGATTGGCCTTTCCAGGTTGCTTGGTTGGCCAAAAAGGGCGTATGCGTTTTTTCCTGAATATATTCAGGAAAAAACGCATACGCCCTTTTTGGCCAAGGGCATCATTGTCCACGTTTTGCCGCTTTTCATGTGCTTTCAAGGCAATTCGAATCTACCTCCTGAAATCTGTTTCCTGCAATTCTGCCTTGCTTTCAAAGCCTCTTCGTTGCCTTCCCTTAATATATTTGTGGACGAGAGGTATCATTTAAAACTGTGCAGGTTTGTGAATTGCAGTGCCCCTGAGCTCCATTTTTCAACTCGCTTTTTTGGGAGCTGGCCGCAAAAGCGCAGGATTGCTTCAGGCCCTCTTCTGGTTCTGGGGGGCAGGCTGAGCTTGTGCTTAATTCTTCTTCCTGATGGGAAAATAGAGTGACCTGTGCCTGTCCCAACACCTAGAGCTAGTCTCTCATTGGTTCCCCCTCTTCCCGTTCATCCTCAGGACAAATTGCAACCTGTACGGAACAGGAGGTTAAAGGTGCTGATTCTCCAAGGAGGGAGATGGCTAGTAAATCGGCTGGAATGGCGAACCCGAGCAAAGGAGATGAGAAATGAGGTGCGTTTTAGAAACCTTTCCCGATCACACGGTGTACCATCTTCTGGGTTTCTCATGCCTGTTTTCGACGTAGGAAGATGCCCTTGAACCTGGAGATTTGGGACCCATGGGATGGGTACCATGCAGTATTACTTGAAAGGGTCTGCGTTGGCTCACCCAACCTCACCGAACCTCTCAGCCCCAAGAGTGTCCACCCTTATGTCTCAATCAGCTGTGGGTCTAGATATGGTCAATCCAGGTTGCATCACAGCCCCTGAACGAATTTTGTAAGAATTTCTCTCTCTTTCACTGTCTTTGTTTCACGGGTTTTGAAAAGTAATTTATTTTTATAATGGGGTTTAGCTGCTTTTCACGGCTGTGTTTATGCCGCTTTACACCCCCTTGACTCACTTACGGAGAGATATCAATACATAGGTTTGAAGATTCTTACTAGTCAGATATATTCTTGTGCGGTGACTAGGGGGTGTTGAGTCCAGTTCACTGAAAAAGGAATAGGTCTTGTCTCTTACATATTGGGTTTATGGAACGGTATCGGAGCTAATTTGAAACCCTTGTTTTATGCATCACCCCACCTCACCTTTCCCGTTCAGCAGCCATAGTGTGTTTCCTAAACGTGTGACTCTGTTCTGTTTTGCAATTCAGTTCAAGTGTAGCGGTTTTTACATTCCCTCTCTAAGTGATATCTTATGATAAGTGTCTTTTCTGTGTGACTTATTTCACTTAGAATCGTCGTACCTAAATCCACTCATCGTGCTGCTACTAGCCTTATGACGTGGATTTCATGGCTGAGTGATATTCCATTGTACATGAGGACCACAACTTCTTTATCCATTTTTCTCTTTCCTAGGATATTTAAGGTGTAATGAAGTGGGGGTTCTTGTCAACAGAGCAGCCCTAAACTTTGGGGTGCCTGTGTCTTGCTGATTTTTAGTTTTCCCAATTTATACGCCCATGAGTGGAAGTGCCCTATGCTCTCCAAGCTGTGTTTTTTAGATGTTTCAGAACACACCGTACACTTCTCCAGAGTGGCTGTTGGCAATTTACATCCCACCCATCAGCGTAGCAAGGCTCCCATTTCTCCATGGCCGGTCCTGCATTTCTGGTTTGGACACTTTTTTCCGCATGGCCCTTTTGCCCGCTGGGAAGCGAGACTTCTTTGGAGCGCTGATTGGCCTTTCCAGGTTGCTTGGTTGGCCAAAAAGGGCGTATGCGTTTTTTCCTGAATATATTCAGGAAAAAACGCATATGCCCTTTTTGGCCAAGGACATCATTGTCCACGTTTTGCCGCTTTTCATGTGCTTTCAAGGCGATTCGAATCTACCTCCTGAAATCTGTTTCCTGCAATTCTGCCTTGCTTTCAAAGCCTCTTCGTTGCCTTCCCTTAATATATTTGTGGACGAGAGGTATCATTTAAAACTCTGCAGGTTTGTGAATTGCAGTGCCCCTGAGCTCCATTTTTCAACTCGCTTTTTTGGGAGCTGGCCGCCAAAGCGCAGGATTGCTTCAGGCCCTCTTCTGGTTCTGGGGGGCAGGCTGAGCTTGTGCTTAATTCTTCTTCCTGATGGGAAAATAGAGTGACCTGTGCCTGTCCCAACACCTAGAGCTAGTCTCTCATTGGTTCCCCCTCCTCCCCTTCATCCTCAGGACAAATTGCAACCTGTACGGAACAGGAGGTTAAAGGTGCTGATTCTCCAAGGAGGGAGATGGCTAGTAAATCGGCTGGAATGGCGAACCCGAGCAAAGGAGATGAGAAATGAGGTGCGTTTTAGAAACCTTTCTGGATCACACGGTGTACCATCTTCTGGGTTTCTCATGCCTGTTTTCGACATAGGAAGATGCCCTTGAACCTGGAGATTTGGGACCCATGGGATGGGTACCATGCAGTATTACTTGAAAGGGTCTGCGTTGGCTCACCCAACCTCACCGAACCTCTCAGCCCCAAGAGTGTCCACCCTTATGTCTCAATCAGCTGTGGGTCTAGATATGGTCAATCCAGGTTGCATCACAGCCCCTGAACGAATTTTGTAAGAATTTCTCTCTCTTTCACTGTCTTTGTTTCACGGGTTTTGAAAAGTAATTTATTTTTATATTGGGGTTTAGCTGCTTTTCACGGCTGTGTTTATGCCGCTTTACACCCCCTTGACTCACTTACGGAGAGATATCAATACATAGGTTTGAAGATTCTTACTAGTCAGATATATTCTTGTGCGGTGAATAGGGGGTGTTGAGTCCAGTTCACTGAAAAAGGAATAGGTCTTGTCTCTTACATATTGGGTTTATGGAACGGTATCTGAGCTAATTTGAAACCCTTGTTTTATGCATCACCCCACCTCACCTTTCCCGTTCAGCAGCCATAGTGTGTTTCCTAAACGTGTGACTCTGTTCTGTTTTGCAATTCAGTTCAAGTGTAGCGGTTTTTACATTCCCTCTCTAAGTGATATCTTATGATAAGTGTCTTTTCTGTGTGACTTATTTCACTTAGAATCGTCGTACCTAAATCCACTCATCGTGCTGCTACTAGCCTTATGACGTGGATTTCATGGCTGAGTGATATTCCATTGTACATGAGGACCACAACTTCTTTATCCATTTTTCTCTTTCCTAGGATATTTAAGGTGTAATGAAGTGGGGGTTCTTGTCAACAGAGCAGCCCTAAACTTTGGGGTGCCTGTGTCTTGCTGATTTTTAGTTTTCCCAATTTATACGCCCATGAGTGGAAGTGCCCTATGCTCTCCAAGGTGTGTTTTTTAGATGTTTCAGAACACACCGTACACTTCTCCAGAGTGGCTGTTGGCAATTTACATCCCACCCATCAGCGTAGCAAGGCTCCCATTTCTCCATGGCCGGTCCTGCATTTCTGGTTTGGACACTTTTTTCCGCATGGCCCTTTTGCCCGCTGGGAAGCGAGACTTCTTTGGAGCGCTGATTGGCCTTTCCAGGTTGCTTGGTTGGCCAAAAAGGGCGTATGCGTTTTTTCCTGAATATATTCAGGAAAAAACGCATACGCCCTTTTTGGCCAAGGGCATCATTGTCCACGTTTTGCCGCTTTTCATGTGCTTTCAAGGCGATTCGAATCTACCTCCTGAAATCTGTTTCCTGCAATTCTGCCTTGCTTTCAAAGCCTCTTCGTTGCCTTCCCTTAGTATATTTGTGGACGAGAGGTATCATTTAAAACTGTGCAGGTTTGTGAATTGCAGTGCCCCTGAGCTCCATTTTTCAACTCGCTTTTTTGGGAGCTGGCCGCAAAAGCGCAGGATTGCTTCAGGCCCTCTTCTGGTTCTGGGGGGCAGGCTGAGCTTGTGCTTAATTCTTCTTCCTGATGGGAAAATAGAGTGACCTGTGCCTGTCCCAACACCTAGAGCTAGTCTCTCATTGGTTCCCCCTCCTCCCCTTCATCCTCAGGACAAATTGCAACCTGTACGGAACAGGAGGTTAAAGGTGCTGATTCTCCAAGGAGGGAGATGGCTAGTAAATCGGCTGGAATGGCGAACCCGAGCAAAGGAGATGAGAAATGAGGTGCGTTTTAGAAACCTTTCTGGATCACACGGTGTACCATCTTCTGGGTTTCTCATGCCTGTTTTCGACATAGGAAGATGCCCTTGAACCTGGAGATTTGGGACCCATGGGATGGGTACCATGCAGTATTACTTGAAAGGGTCTGCGTTGGCTCACCCAACCTCACCGAACCTCTCAGCCCCAAGAGTGTCCACCCTTATGTCTCAATCAGCTGTGGGTCTAGATATGGTCAATCCAGGTTGCATCACAGCCCCTGAACGAATTTTGTAAGAATTTCTCTCTCTTTCACTGTCTTTGTTTCACGGGTTTTGAAAAGTAATTTATTTTTATATTGGGGTTTAGCTGCTTTTCACGGCTGTGTTTATGCCGCTTTACACCCCCTTGACTCACTTACGGAGAGATATCAATACATAGGTTTGAAGATTCTTACTAGTCAGATATATTCTTGTGCGGTGAATAGGGGGTGTTGAGTCCAGTTCACTGAAAAAGGAATAGGTCTTGTCTCTTACATATTGGGTTTATGGAACGGTATCTGAGCTAATTTGAAACCCTTGTTTTATGCATCACCCCACCTCACCTTTCCCGTTCAGCAGCCATAGTGTGTTTCCTAAACGTGTGACTCTGTTCTGTTTTGCAATTCAGTTCAAGTGTAGCGGTTTTTACATTCCCTCTCTAAGTGATATCTTATGATAAGTGTCTTTTCTGTGTGACTTATTTCACTTAGAATCGTCGTACCTAAATCCACTCATCGTGCTGCTACTAGCCTTATGACGTGGATTTCATGGCTGAGTGATATTCCATTGTACATGAGGACCACCACTTCTTTATCCATTTTTCGCTTTCCTAGGATATTTAAGGTGTAATGAAGTGGGGGTTCTTGTCAACAGAGCAGCCCTAAACTTTGGGGTGCCTGTGTCTTGCTGATTTTTAGTTTTCCCAATTTATACGCCCATGAGTGGAAGTGCCCTATGCTCTCCAAGCTGTGTTTTTTAGATGTTTCAGAACACACCGTACACTTCTCCAGAGTGGCTGTTGGCAATTTACATCCCACCCATCAGCGTAGCAAGGCTCCCATTTCTCCATGGCCGGTCCTGCATTTCTGGTTTGGACACTTTTTTCCGCATGGCCCTTTTGCCCGCTGGGAAGCGAGACTTCTTTGGAGCGCTGATTGGCCTTTCCAGGTTGCTTGGTTGGCCAAAAAGGGCGTATGCGTTTTTTCCTGAATATATTCAGGAAAAAACGCATACGCCCTTTTTGGCCAAGGGCATCATTGTCCACGTTTTGCCGCTTTTCATGTGCTTTCAAGGCGATTCGAATCTACCTCCTGAAATCTGTTTCCTGCAATTCTGCCTTGCTTTCAAAGCCTCTTCGTTGCCTTCCCTTAGTATATTTGTGGACGAGAGGTATCATTTAAAACTGTGCAGGTTTGTGAATTGCAGTGCCCCTGAGCTCCATTTTTCAACTCGCTTTTTTGGGAGCTGGCCGCAAAAGCGCAGGATTGCTTCAGGCCCTCTTCTGGTTCTGGGGGGCAGGCTGAGCTTGTGCTTAATTCTTCTTCCTGATGGGAAAATAGAGTGACCTGTGCCTGTCCCAACACCTAGAGCTAGTCTCTCATTGGTTCCCCCTCTTCCCGTTCATCCTCAGGACAAATTGCAACCTGTACGGAACAGGAGGTTAAAGGTGCTGATTCTCCAAGGATGGAGATGGCTAGTAAATCGGCTGGAATGGCGAACCCGAGCAAAGGAGATGAGAAATGAGGTGCGTTTTAGAAACCTTTCCCGATCACACGGTGTACCATCTTCTGGGTTTCTCATGCCTGTTTTCGACGTAGGAAGATGCCCTTGAACCTGGAGATTTGGGACCCATGGGATGGGTACCATGCAGTATTACTTGAAAGGGTCTGTGTTGGCTCACCCAACCTCACCGAACCTCTCAGCCCCAAGAGTGTCCACCCTTATGTCTCAATCAGCTGTGGGTCTAGATATGGTCAATCCAGGTTGCATCACAGCCCCTGAACCAATTTTGTAAGAATTTCTCTCTCTTTCACTGTCTTTGTTTCACGGGTTTTGAAAAGTAATTTATTTTTATAATGGGGTTTAGCTGCTTTTCACGGCTGTGTTTATGCCGCTTTACACCCCCTTGACTCACTTACGGAGAGATATCAATACATAGGTTTGAAGATTCTTCCTAGTCAGATATATTCTTGTGCGGTGAATAGTGGGTGTTGAGTCCAGTTCACTGAAAAAGGAATAGGTCTTGTCTCTTACATATTGGGTTTATGGAACGGTATCGGAGCTAATTTGAAACCCTTGTTTTATGCATCACCCCACCTCACCTTTCCCGTTCAGCAGCCATAGTGTGTTTCCTAAACGTGTGACTCTGTTCTGTTTTGCAATTCAGTTCAAGTGTAGCGGTTTTTACATTCCCTCTCTAAGTGATATCTTATGATAAGTGTCTTTTCTGTGTGACTTATTTCACTTAGAATCGTCGTACCTAAATCCACTCATCGTGCTGCTACTAGCCTTATGACGTGGATTTCATGGCTGAGTGATATTCCATTGTACATGAGGACCACAACTTCTTTATCCGTTTTTCTCTTTCCTAGGATATTTAAGGTGTAATGAAGTGGGGGTTCTTGTCAACAGAGCAGCCCTAAACTTTGGGGTGCCTGTGTCTTGCTGATTTTTAGTTTTCCCAATTTATACGCCCATGAGTGGAAGTGCCCTATGCTCTCCAAGCTGTGTTTTTTAGATGTTTCAGAACACAGCGTACACTTCTCCAGAGTGGCTGTTGGCAATTTACATCCCACCCATCAGCGTAGCAAGGCTCCCATTTCTCCATGGCCGGTCCTGCATTTCTGGTTTGGACACTTTTTTCCGCATGGCCCTTTTGCCCGCTGGGAAGCGAGACTTCTTTGGAGCGCTGATTGGCCTTTCCAGGTTGCTTGGTTGGCCAAAGAGGGCGTATGCGTTTTTTCCTGAATATATTCAGGAAAAAACGCATACGCCCTTTTTGGCCAAGGGCATCATTGTCCACGTTTTGCCGCTTTTCATGTGCTTTCAAGGCGATTCGAATCTACCTCCTGAAATCTGTTTCCTGCAATTCTGCCTTGCTTTCAAAGCCTCTTCGTTGCCTTCCCTTAGTATATTTGTGGACGAGAGGTATCATTTAAAACTGTGCAGGTTTGTGAATTGCAGTGCCCCTGAGCTCCATTTTTCAACTCGCTTTTTTGGGAGCTGGCCGCAAAAGCGCAGGATTGCTTCAGGCCCTCTTCTGGTTCTGGGGGGCAGGCTGAGCTTGTGCTTAATTCTTCTTCCTGATGGGAAAATAGAGTGACCTGTGCCTGTCCCAACACCTAGAGCTAGTCTCTCATTGGTTCCCCCTCTTCCCGTTCATCCTCAGGACAAATTGCAACCTGTACGGAACAGGAGGTTAAAGGTGCTGATTCTCCAAGGAGGGAGATGGCTAGTAAATCGGCTGGAATGGCGAACCCGAGCAAAGGAGATGAGAAATGAGGTGCGTTTTAGAAACCTTTCCCGATCACACGGTGTACCATCTTCTGGGTTTCTCATGCCTGTTTTCGACGTAGGAAGATGCCCTTGAACCTGGAGATTTGGGACCCATGGGATGGGTACCATGCAGTATTACTTGAAAGGGTCTGCGTTGGCTCACCCAACCTCACCGAACCTCTCAGCCCCAAGAGTGTCCACCCTTATGTCTCAATCAGCTGTGGGTCTAGATATGGTCAATCCAGGTTGCATCACAGCCCCTGAACGAATTTTGTAAGAATTTCTCTCTCTTTCACTGTCTTTGTTTCACGGGTTTTGAAAAGTAATTTATTTTTATATTGGGGTTTAGCTGCTTTTCACGGCTGTGTTTATGCCGCTTTACACCCCCTTGACTCACTTACGGAGAGATATCAATACATAGGTTTGAAGATTCTTCCTAGTCAGATATATTCTTGTGCGGTGAATAGGGGGTGTTGAGTCCAGTTCACTGAAAAAGGAATAGGTCTTGTCTCTTACATATTGGGTTTATGGAACGGTATCTGAGCTAATTTGAAACCCTTGTTTTATGCATCACCCCACCTCACCTTTCCCGTTCAGCAGCCATAGTGTGTTTCCTAAACGTGTGACTCTGTTCTGTTTTGCAATTCAGTTCAAGTGTAGCGGTTTTTACATTCCCTCTCTAAGTGATATCTTATGATAAGTGTCTTTTCTGTGTGACTTATTTCACTTAGAATCGTCGTACCTAAATCCACTCATCGTGCTGCTACTAGCCTTATGACGTGGATTTCATGGCTGAGTGATATTCCATTGTACATGAGGACCACCACTTCTTTATCCATTTTTCGCTTTCCTAGGATATTTAAGGTGTAATGAAGTGGGGGTTCTTGTCAACAGAGCAGCCCTAAACTTTGGGGTGCCTGTGTCTTGCTGATTTTTAGTTTTCCCAATTTATACGCCCATGAGTGGAAGTGCCCTATGCTCTCCAAGCTGTGTTTTTTAGATGTTTCAGAACACACCGTACACTTCTCCAGAGTGGCTGTTGGCAATTTACATCCCACCCATCAGCGTAGCAAGGCTCCCATTTCTCCATGGCCGGTCCTGCATTTCTGGTTTGGACACTTTTTTCCGCATGGCCCTTTTGCCCGCTGAGAAGCGAGACTTCTTTGGAG
Organism: Balaenoptera acutorostrata; assembly: GCF_949987535.1. Lineage (NCBI taxonomy): Eukaryota > Metazoa > Chordata > Mammalia > Artiodactyla > Balaenopteridae > Balaenoptera > Balaenoptera acutorostrata. The sequence goes on along the minus strand of NW_026646375.1, from coordinate 96,863 downwards.
CGCTGATTGGCCTTTCCAGGTTGCTTGGTTGGCCAAAAAGGGCGTATGCGTTTTTTCCTGAATATATTCAGGAAAAAACGCATACGCCCTTTTTGGCCAAGGGCATCATTGTCCACGTTTTGCCGCTTTTCATGTGCTTTCAAGGCGATTCGAATCTACCTCCTGAAATCTGTTTCCTGCAATTCTGCCTTGCTTTCAAAGCCTCTTCGTTGCCTTCCCTTAGTATATTTGTGGACGAGAGGTATCATTTAAAACTGTGCAGGTTTGTGAATTGCAGTGCCCCTGAGCTCCATTTTTCAACTCGCTTTTTTGGGAGCTGGCCGCAAAAGCGCAGGATTGCTTCAGGCCCTCTTCTGGTTCTGGGGGGCAGGCTGAGCTTGTGCTTAATTCTTCTTCCTGATGGGAAAATAGAGTGACCTGTGCCTGTCCCAACACCTAGAGCTAGTCTCTCATTGGTTCCCCCTCTTCCCGTTCATCCTCAGGACAAATTGCAACCTGTACGGAACAGGAGGTTAAAGGTGCTGATTCTCCAAGGATGGAGATGGCTAGTAAATCGGCTGGAATGGCGAACCCGAGCAAAGGAGATGAGAAATGAGGTGCGTTTTAGAAACCTTTCCCGATCACACGGTGTACCATCTTCTGGGTTTCTCATGCCTGTTTTCGACGTAGGAAGATGCCCTTGAACCTGGAGATTTGGGACCCATGGGATGGGTACCATGCAGTATTACTTGAAAGGGTCTGTGTTGGCTCACCCAACCTCACCGAACCTCTCAGCCCCAAGAGTGTCCACCCTTATGTCTCAATCAGCTGTGGGTCTAGATATGGTCAATCCAGGTTGCATCACAGCCCCTGAACCAATTTTGTAAGAATTTCTCTCTCTTTCACTGTCTTTGTTTCACGGGTTTTGAAAAGTAATTTATTTTTATAATGGGGTTTAGCTGCTTTTCACGGCTGTGTTTATGCCGCTTTACACCCCCTTGACTCACTTACGGAGAGATATCAATACATAGGTTTGAAGATTCTTCCTAGTCAGATATATTCTTGTGCGGTGAATAGTGGGTGTTGAGTCCAGTTCACTGAGAAAGGAATAGGTCTTGTCTCTTACATATTGGGTTTATGGAACGGTATCGGAGCTAATTTGAAACCCTTGTTTTATGCATCACCCCACCTCACCTTTCCCGTTCAGCAGCCATAGTGTGTTTCCTAAACGTGTGACTCTGTTCTGTTTTGCAATTCAGTTCAAGTGTAGCGGTTTTTACATTCCCTCTCTAAGTGATATCTTATGATAAGTGTCTTTTCTGTGTGACTTATTTCACTTAGAATCGTCGTACCTAAATCCACTCATCGTGCTGCTACTAGCCTTATGACGTGGATTTCATGGCTGAGTGATATTCCATTGTACATGAGGACCACAACTTCTTTATCCGTTTTTCTCTTTCCTAGGATATTTAAGGTGTAATGAAGTGGGGGTTCTTGTCAACAGAGCAGCCCTAAACTTTGGGGTGCCTGTGTCTTGCTGATTTTTAGTTTTCCCAATTTATACGCCCATGAGTGGAAGTGCCCTATGCTCTCCAAGCTGTGTTTTTTAGATGTTTCAGAACACACCGTACACTTCTCCAGAGTGGCTGTTGGCAATTTACATCCCACCCATCAGCGTAGCAAGGCTCCCATTTCTCCATGGCCGGTCCTGCATTTCTGGTTTGGACACTTTTTTCCGCATGGCCCTTTTGCCCGCTGGGAAGCGAGACTTCTTTGGAGCGCTGATTGGCCTTTCCAGGTTGCTTGGTTGGCCAAAGAGGGCGTATGCGTTTTTTCCTGAATATATTCAGGAAAAAACGCATACGCCCTTTTTGGCCAAGGGCATCATTGTCCACGTTTTGCCGCTTTTCATGTGCTTTCAAGGCGATTCGAATCTACCTCCTGAAATCTGTTTCCTGCAATTCTGCCTTGCTTTCAAAGCCTCTTCGTTGCCTTCCCTTAGTATATTTGTGGACGAGAGGTATCATTTAAAACTGTGCAGGTTTGTGAATTGCAGTGCCCCTGAGCTCCATTTTTCAACTCGCTTTTTTGGGAGCTGGCCGCAAAAGCGCAGGATTGCTTCAGGCCCTCTTCTGGTTCTGGGGGGCAGGCTGAGCTTGTGCTTAATTCTTCTTCCTGATGGGAAAATAGAGTGACCTGTGCCTGTCCCAACACCTAGAGCTAGTCTCTCATTGGTTCCCCCTCTTCCCGTTCATCCTCAGGACAAATTGCAACCTGTACGGAACAGGAGGTTAAAGGTGCTGATTCTCCAAGGAGGGAGATGGCTAGTAAATCGGCTGGAATGGCGAACCCGAGCAAAGGAGATGAGAAATGAGGTGCGTTTTAGAAACCTTTCCCGATCACACGGTGTACCATCTTCTGGGTTTCTCATGCCTGTTTTCGACGTAGGAAGATGCCCTTGAACCTGGAGATTTGGGACCCATGGGATGGGTACCATGCAGTATTACTTGAAAGGGTCTGCGTTGGCTCACCCAACCTCACCGAACCTCTCAGCCCCAAGAGTGTCCACCCTTATGTCTCAATCAGCTGTGGGTCTAGATATGGTCAATCCAGGTTGCATCACAGCCCCTGAACGAATTTTGTAAGAATTTCTCTCTCTTTCACTGTCTTTGTTTCACGGGTTTTGAAAAGTAATTTATTTTTATATTGGGGTTTAGCTGCTTTTCACGGCTGTGTTTATGCCGCTTTACACCCCCTTGACTCACTTACGGAGAGATATCAATACATAGGTTTGAAGATTCTTCCTAGTCAGATATATTCTTGTGCGGTGAATAGGGGGTGTTGAGTCCAGTTCACTGAAAAAGGAATAGGTCTTGTCTCTTACATATTGGGTTTATGGAACGGTATCTGAGCTAATTTGAAACCCTTGTTTTATGCATCACCCCACCTCACCTTTCCCGTTCAGCAGCCATAGTGTGTTTCCTAAACGTGTGACTCTGTTCTGTTTTGCAATTCAGTTCAAGTGTAGCGGTTTTTACATTCCCTCTCTAAGTGATATCTTATGATAAGTGTCTTTTCTGTGTGACTTATTTCACTTAGAATCGTCGTACCTAAATCCACTCATCGTGCTGCTACTAGCCTTATGACGTGGATTTCATGGCTGAGTGATATTCCATTGTACATGAGGACCACCACTTCTTTATCCATTTTTCTCTTTCCTAGGATATTTAAGGTGTAATGAAGTGGGGGTTCTTGTCAACAGAGCAGCCCTAAACTTTGGGGTGCCTGTGTCTTGCTGATTTTTAGTTTTCCCAATTTATACGCCCATGAGTGGAAGTGCCCTATGCTCTCCAAGCTGTGTTTTTTAGATGTTTCAGAACACACCGTACACTTCTCCAGAGTGGCTGTTGGCAATTTACATCCCACCCATCAGCGTAGCAAGGCTCCCATTTCTCCATGGCCGGTCCTGCATTTCTGGTTTGGACACTTTTTTCCGCATGGCCCTTTTGCCCGCTGGGAAGCGAGACTTCTTTGGAGCGCTGATTGGCCTTTCCAGGTTGCTTGGTTGGCCAAAAAGGGCGTATGCGTTTTTTCCTGAATATATTCAGGAAAAAACGCATACGCCCTTTTTGGCCAAGGGCATCATTGTCCACGTTTTGCCGCTTTTCATGTGCTTTCAAGGCGATTCGAATCTACCTCCTGAAATCTGTTTCCTGCAATTCTGCCTTGCTTTCAAAGCCTCTTCGTTGTCTTCCCTTAGTATATTTGTGGACGAGAGGTATCATTTAAAACTGTGCAGGTTTGTGAATTGCAGTGCCCCTGAGCTCCATTTTTCAACTCGCTTTTTTGGGAGCTGGCCGCAAAAGCGCAGGATTGCTTCAGGCCCTCTTCTGGTTCTGGGGGGCAGGCTGAGCTTGTGCTTAATTCTTCTTCCTGATGGGAAAATAGAGTGACCTGTGCCTGTCCCAACACCTAGAGCTAGTCTCTCATTGGTTCCCCCTCCTCCCCTTCATCCTCAGGACAAATTGCAACCTGTACGGAACAGGAGGTTAAAGGTGCTGATTCTCCAAGGAGGGAGATGGCTAGTAAATCGGCTGGAATGGCGAACCCGAGCAAAGGAGATGAGAAATGAGGTGCGTTTTAGAAACCTTTCTGGATCACACGGTGTACCATCTTCTGGGTTTCTCATGCCTGTTTTCGACATAGGAAGATGCCCTTGAACCTGGAGATTTGGGACCCATGGGATGGGTACCATGCAGTATTACTTGAAAGGGTCTGCGTTGGCTCACCCAACCTCACCGAACCTCTCAGCCCCAAGAGTGTCCACCCTTATGTCTCAATCAGCTGTGGGTCTAGATATGGTCAATCCAGGTTGCATCACAGCCCCTGAACGAATTTTGTAAGAATTTCTCTCTCTTTCACTGTCTTTGTTTCACGGGTTTTGAAAAGTAATTTATTTTTATATTGGGGTTTAGCTGCTTTTCACGGCTGTGTTTATGCCGCTTTACACCCCCTTGACTCACTTACGGAGAGATATCAATACATAGGTTTGAAGATTCTTACTAGTCAGATATATTCTTGTGCGGTGAATAGGGGGTGTTGAGTCCAGTTCACTGAAAAAGGAATAGGTCTTGTCTCTTACATATTGGGTTTATGGAACGGTATCTGAGCTAATTTGAAACCCTTGTTTTATGCATCACCCCACCTCACCTTTCCCGTTCAGCAGCCATAGTGTGTTTCCTAAACGTGTGACTCTGTTCTGTTTTGCAATTCAGTTCAAGTGTAGCGGTTTTTACATTCCCTCTCTAAGTGATATCTTATGATAAGTGTCTTTTCTGTGTGACTTATTTCACTTAGAATCGTCGTACCTAAATCCACTCATCGTGCTGCTACTAGCCTTATGACGTGGATTTCATGGCTGAGTGATATTCCATTGTACATGAGGACCACAACTTCTTTATCCGTTTTTCTCTTTCCTAGGATATTTAAGGTGTAATGAAGTGGGGGTTCTTGTCAACAGAGCAGCCCTAAACTTTGGGGTGCCTGTGTCTTGCTGATTTTTAGTTTTCCCAATTTATACGCCCATGAGTGGAAGTGCCCTATGCTCTCCAAGCTGTGTTTTTTAGATGTTTCAGAACACACCGTACACTTCTCCAGAGTGGCTGTTGGCAATTTACATCCCACCCATCAGCGTAGCAAGGCTCCCATTTCTCCATGGCCGGTCCTGCATTTCTGGTTTGGACACTTTTTTCCGCATGGCCCTTTTGCCCGCTGGGAAGCGAGACTTCTTTGGAGCGCTGATTGGCCTTTCCAGGTTGCTTGGTTGGCCAAAGAGGGCGTATGCGTTTTTTCCTGAATATATTCAGGAAAAAACGCATACGCCCTTTTTGGCCAAGGGCATCATTGTCCACGTTTTGCCGCTTTTCATGTGCTTTCAAGGCGATTCGAATCTACCTCCTGAAATCTGTTTCCTGCAATTCTGCCTTGCTTTCAAAGCCTCTTCGTTGCCTTCCCTTAGTATATTTGTGGACGAGAGGTATCATTTAAAACTGTGCAGGTTTGTGAATTGCAGTGCCCCTGAGCTCCATTTTTCAACTCGCTTTTTTGGGAGCTGGCCGCAAAAGCGCAGGATTGCTTCAGGCCCTCTTCTGGTTCTGGGGGGCAGGCTGAGCTTGTGCTTAATTCTTCTTCCTGATGGGAAAATAGAGTGACCTGTGCCTGTCCCAACACCTAGAGCTAGTCTCTCATTGGTTCCCCCTCTTCCCGTTCATCCTCAGGACAAATTGCAACCTGTACGGAACAGGAGGTTAAAGGTGCTGATTCTCCAAGGAGGGAGATGGCTAGTAAATCGGCTGGAATGGCGAACCCGAGCAAAGGAGATGAGAAATGAGGTGCGTTTTAGAAACCTTTCCCGATCACACGGTGTACCATCTTCTGGGTTTCTCATGCCTGTTTTCGACGTAGGAAGATGCCCTTGAACCTGGAGATTTGGGACCCATGGGATTGGTACCATGCAGTATTACTTGAAAGGGTCTGCGTTGGCTCACCCAACCTCACCGAACCTCTCAGCCCCAAGAGTGTCCACCCTTATGTCTCAATCAGCTGTGGGTCTAGATATGGTCAATCCAGGTTGCATCACAGCCCCTGAACGAATTTTGTAAGAATTTCTCTCTCTTTCACTGTCTTTGTTTCACGGGTTTTGAAAAGTAATTTATTTTTATAATGGGGTTTAGCTGCTTTTCACGGCTGTGTTTATGCCGCTTTACACCCCCTTGACTCACTTACGGAGAGATATCAATACATAGGTTTGAAGATTCTTCCTAGTCAGATATATTCTTGTGCGGTGAATAGGGGGTGTTGAGTCCAGTTCACTGAAAAAGGAATAGGTCTTGTCTCTTACATATTGGGTTTATGGAACGGTATCGGAGCTAATTTGAAACCCTTGTTTTATGCATCACCCCACCTCACCTTTCCCGTTCAGCAGCCATAGTGTGTTTCCTAAACGTGTGACTCTGTTCTGTTTTGCAATTCAGTTCAAGTGTAGCGGTTTTTACATTCCCTCTCTAAGTGATATCTTATGATAAGTGTCTTTTCTGTGTGACTTATTTCACTTAGAATCGTCGTACCTAAATCCACTCATCGTGCTGCTACTAGCCTTATGACGTGGATTTCATGGCTGAGTGATATTCCATTGTACATGAGGACCACAACTTCTTTATCCATTTTTCTCTTTCCTAGGATATTTAAGGTGTAATGAAGTGGGGGTTCTTGTCAACAGAGCAGCCCTAAACTTTGGGGTGCCTGTGTCTTGCTGATTTTTAGTTTTCCCAATTTATACGCCCATGAGTGGAAGTGCCCTATGCTCTCCAAGCTGTGTTTTTTAGATGTTTCAGAACACACCGTACACTTCTCCAGAGTGGCTGTTGGCAATTTACATCCCACCCATCAGCGTAGCAAGGCTCCCATTTCTCCATGGCCGGTCCTGCATTTCTGGTTTGGACACTTTTTTCCGCATGGCCCTTTTGCCCGCTGGGAAGCGAGACTTCTTTGGAGCGCTGATTGGCCTTTCCAGGTTGCTTGGTTGGCCAAAAAGGGCGTAGGCGTTTTTTCCTGAATATATTCAGGAAAAAACGCCTACGCCCTTTTTGGCCAAGGGCATCATTGTCCACGTTTTGCCGCTTTTCATGTGCTTTCAAGGCGATTCGAATCTACCTCCTGAAATCTGTTTCCTGCAATTCTGCCTTGCTTTCAAAGCCTCTTCGTTGCCTTCCCTTAGTATATTTGTGGACGAGAGGTATCATTTAAAACTGTGCAGGTTTGTGAATTGCAGTGCCCCTGAGCTCCATTTTTCAACTCGCTTTTTTGGGAGCTGGCCGCAAAAGCGCAGGATTGCTTCAGGCCCTCTTCTGGTTCTGGGGGGCAGGCTGAGCTTGTGCTTAATTCTTCTTCCTGATGGGAAAATAGAGTGACCTGTGCCTGTCCCAACACCTAGAGCTAGTCTCTCATTGGTTCCCCCTCCTCCCCTTCATCCTCAGGACAAATTGCAACCTGTACGGAACAGGAGGTTAAAGGTGCTGATTCTCCAAGGAGGGAGATGGCTAGTAAATCGGCTGGAATGGCGAACCCGAGCAAAGGAGATGAGAAATGAGGTGCGTTTTAGAAACCTTTCTGGATCACACGGTGTACCATCTTCTGGGTTTCTCATGCCTGTTTTCGACATAGGAAGATGCCCTTGAACCTGGAGATTTGGGACCCATGGGATGGGTACCATGCAGTATTACTTGAAAGGGTCTGCGTTGGCTCACCCAACCTCACCGAACCTCTCAGCCCCAAGAGTGTCCACCCTTATGTCTCAATCAGCTGTGGGTCTAGATATGGTCAATCCAGGTTGCAATACAGCCCCTGAACGAATTTTGTAAGAATTTCTCTCTCTTTCACTGTCTTTGTTTCACGGGTTTTGAAAAGTAATTTATTTTTATATTGGGGTTTAGCTGCTTTTCACGGCTGTGTTTATGCCGCTTTACACCCCCTTGACTCACTTACGGAGAGATATCAATACATAGGTTTGAAGATTCTTACTAGTCAGATATATTCTTGTGCGGTGAATAGGGGGTGTTGAGTCCAGTTCACTGAAAAAGGAATAGGTCTTGTCTCTTACATATTGGGTTTATGGAACGGTATCTGAGCTAATTTGAAACCCTTGTTTTATGCATCACCCCACCTCACCTTTCCCGTTCAGCAGCCATAGTGTGTTTCCTAAACGTGTGACTCTGTTCTGTTTTGCAATTCAGTTCAAGTGTAGCGGTTTTTACATTCCCTCTCTAAGTGATATCTTATGATAAGTGTCTTTTCTGTGTGACTTATTTCACTTAGAATCGTCGTACCTAAATCCACTCATCGTGCTGCTACTAGCCTTATGACGTGGATTTCATGGCTGAGTGATATTCCATTGTACATGAGGACCACAACTTCTTTATCCATTTTTCTCTTTCCTAGGATATTTAAGGTGTAATGAAGTGGGGGTTCTTGTCAACAGAGCAGCCCTAAACTTTGGGGTGCCTGTGTCTTGCTGATTTTTAGTTTTCCCAATTTATACGCCCATGAGTGGAAGTGCCCTATGCTCTCCAAGCTGTGTTTTTTAGATGTTTCAGAACACACCGTACACTTCTCCAGAGTGGCTGTTGGCAATTTACATCCCACCCATCAGCGTAGCAAGGCTCCCATTTCTCCATGGCCGGTCCTGCATTTCTGGTTTGGACACTTTTTTCCGCATGGCCCTTTTGCCCGCTGGGAAGCGAGACTTCTTTGGAGCGCTGATTGGCCTTTCCAGGTTGCTTGGTTGGCCAAAAAGGGCGTATGCGTTTTTTCCTGAATATATTCAGGAAAAAACGCATACGCCCTTTTTGGCCAAGGGCATCATTGTCCACGTTTTGCCGCTTTTCATGTGCTTTCAAGGCGATTCGAATCTACCTCCTGAAATCTGTTTCCTGCAATTCTGCCTTGCTTTCAAAGCCTCTTCGTTGCCTTCCCTTAGTATATTTGTGGACGAGAGGTATCATTTAAAACTCTGCAGGTTTGTGAATTGCAGTGCCCCTGAGCTCCATTTTTCAACTCGCTTTTTTGGGAGCTGGCCGCAAAAGCGCAGGATTGCTTCAGGCCCTCTTCTGGTTCTGGGGGGCAGGCTGAGCTTGTGCTTAATTCTTCTTCCTGATGGGAAAATAGAGTGACCTGTGCCTGTCCCAACACCTAGAGCTAGTCTCTCATTGGTTCCCCCTCTTCCCGTTCATCCTCAGGACAAATTGCAACCTGTACGGAACAGGAGGTTAAAGGTGCTGATTCTCCAAGGAGGGAGATGGCTAGTAAATCGGCTGGAATGGCGAACCCGAGCAAAGGAGATGAGAAATGAGGTGCGTTTTAGAAACCTTTCCCGATCACACGGTGTACCATCTTCTGGGTTTCTCATGCCTGTTTTTGACGTAGGAAGATGCCCTTGAACCTGGAGATTTGGGACCCATGGGATGGGTAACATGCAGTATTACTTGAAAGGGTCTGCGTTGGCTCACCCAACCTCACCGAACCTCTCAGCCCCAAGAGTGTCCACCCTTATGTCTCAATCAGCTGTGGGTCTAGATATGGTCAATCCAGGTTGCATCACAGCCCCTGAACGAATTTTGTAAGAATTTCTCTCTCTTTCACTGTCTTTGTTTCACGGGTTTTGAAAAGTAATTTATTTTTATAATGGGGTTTAGCTGCTTTTCACGGCTGTGTTTATGCCGCTTTACACCCCCTTGACTCACTTACGGAGAGATATCAATACATAGGTTTGAAGATTCTTCCTAGTCAGATATATTCTTGTGCGGTGAATAGGGGGTGTTGAGTCCAGTTCACTGAAAAAGGAATAGGTCTTGTCTCTTACATATTGGGTTTATGGAACGGTATCGGAGCTAATTTGAAACCCTTGTTTTATGCATCACCCCACCTCACCTTTCCCGTTCAGCAGCCATAGTGTGTTTCCTAAACGTGTGACTCTGTTCTGTTTTGCAATTCAGTTCAAGTGTAGCGGTTTTTACATTCCCTCTCTAAGTGATATCTTATGATAAGTGTCTTTTCTGTGTGACTTATTTCACTTAGAATCGTCGTACCTAAATCCACTCATCGTGCTGCTACTAGCCTTATGACGTGGATTTCATGGCTGAGTGATATTCCATTGTACATGAGGACCACAACTTCTTTATCCATTTTTCTCTTTCCTAGGATATTTAAGGTGTAATGAAGTGGGGGTTCTTGTCAACAGAGCAGCCCTAAACTTTGGGGTGCCTGTGTCTTGCTGATTTTTAGTTTTCCCAATTTATACGCCCATGAGTGGAAGTGCCCTATGCTCTCCAAGCTGTGTTTTTTAGATGTTTCAGAACACACCGTACACTTCTCCAGAGTGGCTGTTGGCAATTTACATCCCACCCATCAGCGTAGCAAGGCTCCCATTTCTCCATGGCCGGTCCTGCATTTCTGGTTTGGACACTTTTTTCCGCATGGCCCTTTTGCCCGCTGGGAAGCGAGACTTCTTTGGAGCGCTGATTGGCCTTTCCAGGTTGCTTGGTTGGCCAAAAAGGGCGTAGGCGTTTTTTCCTGAATATATTCAGGAAAAAACGCCTACGCCCTTTTTGGCCAAGGGCATCATTGTCCACGTTTTGCCGCTTTTCATGTGCTTTCAAGGCGATTCGAATCTACCTCCTGAAATCTGTTTCCTGCAATTCTGCCTTGCTTTCAAAGCCTCTTCGTTGCCTTCCCTTAGTATATTTGTGGACGAGAGGTATCATTTAAAACTGTGCAGGTTTGTGAATTGCAGTGCCCCTGAGCTCCATTTTTCAACTCGCTTTTTTGGGAGCTGGCCGCAAAAGCGCAGGATTGCTTCAGGCCCTCTTCTGGTTCTGGGGGGCAGGCTGAGCTTGTGCTTAATTCTTCTTCCTGATGGGAAAATAGAGTGACCTGTGCCTGTCCCAACACCTAGAGCTAGTCTCTCATTGGTTCCCCCTCCTCCCCTTCATCCTCAGGACAAATTGCAACCTGTACGGAACAGGAGGTTAAAGGTGCTGATTCTCCAAGGAGGGAGATGGCTAGTAAATCGGCTGGAATGGCGAACCCGAGCAAAGGAGATGAGAAATGAGGTGCGTTTTAGAAACCTTTCTGGATCACACGGTGTACCATCTTCTGGGTTTCTCATGCCTGTTTTCGACATAGGAAGATGCCCTTGAACCTGGAGATTTGGGACCCATGGGATGGGTACCATGCAGTATTACTTGAAAGGGTCTGCGTTGGCTCACCCAACCTCACCGAACCTCTCAGCCCCAAGAGTGTCCACCCTTATGTCTCAATCAGCTGTGGGTCTAGATATGGTCAATCCAGGTTGCATCACAGCCCCTGAACGAATTTTGTAAGAATTTCTCTCTCTTTCACTGTCTTTGTTTCACGGGTTTTGAAAAGTAATTTATTTTTATATTGGGGTTTAGCTGCTTTTCACGGCTGTGTTTATGCCGCTTTACACCCCCTTGACTCACTTACGGAGAGATATCAATACATAGGTTTGAAGATTCTTCCTAGTCAGATATATTCTTGTGCGGTGAATAGGGGGTGTTGAGTCCAGTTCACTGAAAAAGGAATAGGTCTTGTCTCTTACATATTGGGTTTATGGAACGGTATCGGAGCTAATTTGAAACCCTTGTTTTATGCATCACCCCACCTCACCTTTCCCGTTCAGCAGCCATAGTGTGTTTCCTAAACGTGTGACTCTGTTCTGTTTTGTAATTCAGTTCAAGTGTAGCGGTTTTTACATTCCCTCTCTAAGTGGTATCTTATGATAAGTGTCTTTTTCTGTGTGACTTATTTCACTTAGAATCGTCGTACCTAAATCCACTCATCGTGCTGCTACTAGCCTTATGACGTGGATTTCATGGCTGAGTGATATTCCATTGTACATGAGGACCACAACTTCTTTATCCGTTTTTCTCTTTCCTAGGATATTTAAGGTGTAATGAAGTGGGGGTTCTTGTCAACAGAGCAGCCCTAAACTTTGGGGTGCCTGTGTCTTGCTGATTTTTAGTTTTCCCAATTTATACGCCCATGAGTGGAAGTGCCCTATGCTCTCCAAGCTGTGTTTTTTAGATGTTTCAGAACACACCGTACACTTCTCCAGAGTGGCTGTTGGCAATTTACATCCCACCCATCAGCGTAGCAAGGCTCCCATTTCTCCATGGCCGGTCCTGCATTTCTGGTTTGGACACTTTTTTCCGCATGGCCCTTTTGCCCGCTGGGAAGCGAGACTTCTTTGGAGCGCTGATTGGCCTTTCCAGGTTGCTTGGTTGCCCAAAGAGGGCGTATGCGTTTTTTCCTGAATATATTCAGGAAAAAACGCATACGCCCTTTTTGGCCAAGGGCATCATTGTCCACGTTTTGCCGCTTTTCATGTGCTTTCAAGGCGATTCGAATCTACCTCCTGAAATCTGTTTCCTGCAATTCTGCCTTGCTTTCAAAGCCTCTTCGTTGCCTTCCCTTAGTATATTTGTGGACGAGAGGTATCATTTAAAACTGTGCAGGTTTGTGAATTGCAGTGCCCCTGAGCTCCATTTTTCAACTCGCTTTTTTGGGAGCTGGCCGCAAAAGCGCAGGATTGCTTCAGGCCCTCTTCTGGTTCTGGGGGGCAGGCTGAGCTTGTGCTTAATTCTTCTTCCTGATGGGAAAATAGAGTGACCTGTGCCTGTCCCAACACCTAGAGCTAGTCTCTCATTGGTTCCCCCTCTTCCCGTTCATCCTCAGGACAAATTGCAACCTGTACGGAACAGGAGGTTAAAGGTGCTGATTCTCCAAGGAGGGAGATGGCTAGTAAATCGGCTGGAATGGCGAACCCGAGCAAAGGAGATGAGAAATGAGGTGCGTTTTAGAAACCTTTCCCGATCACACGGTGTACCATCTTCTGGGTTTCTCATGCCTGTTTTCGACGTAGGAAGATGCCCTTGAACCTGGAGATTTGGGACCCATGGGATGGGTACCATGCAGTATTACTTGAAAGGGTCTGCGTTGGCTCACCCAACCTCACCGAACCTCTCAGCCCCAAGAGTGTCCACCCTTATGTCTCAATCAGCTGTGGGTCTAGATATGGTCAATCCAGGTTGCATCACAGCCCCTGAACGAATTTTGTAAGAATTTCTCTCTCTTTCACTGTCTTTGTTTCACGGGTTTTGAAAAGTAATTTATTTTTATAATGGGGTTTAGCTGCTTTTCACGGCTGTGTTTATGCCGCTTTACACCCCCTTGACTCACTTACGGAGAGATATCAATACATAGGTTTGAAGATTCTTCCTAGTCAGATATATTCTTGTGCGGTGAATAGGGGGTGTTGAGTCCAGTTCACTGAAAAAGGAATAGGTCTTGTCTCTTACATATTGGGTTTATGGAACGGTATCGGAGCTAATTTGAAACCCTTGTTTTATGCATCACCCCACCTCACCTTTCCCGTTCAGCAGCCATAGTGTGTTTCCTAAACGTGTGACTCTGTTCTGTTTTGTAATTCAGTTCAAGTGTAGCGGTTTTTACATTCCCTCTCTAAGTGGTATCTTATGATAAGTGTCTTTTTCTGTGTGACTTATTTCACTTAGAATCGTCGTACCTAAATCCACTCATCGTGCTGCTACTAGCCTTATGACGTGGATTTCATGGCTGAGTGATATTCCATTGTACATGAGGACCACAACTTCTTTATCCATTTTTCTCTTTCCTAGGATATTTAAGGTGTAATGAAGTGGGGGTTCTTGTCCACAGAGCAGCCCTAAACTTTGGGGTGCCTGTGTCTTGCTGATTTTTAGTTTTCCCAATTTATACGCCCATGAGTGGAAGTGCCCTATGCTCTCCAAGCTGTGTTTTTTAGATGTTTCAGAACACACCGTACACTTCTCCAGAGTGGCTGTTGGCAATTTACATCCCACCCATCAGCGTAGCAAGGCTCCCATTTCTCCATGGCCGGTCCTGCATTTCTGGTTTGGACACTTTTTTCCGCATGGCCCTTTTGCCCGCTGGGAAGCGAGACTTCTTTGGAGCGCTGATTGGCCTTTCCAGGTTGCTTGGTTGGCCAAAAAGGGCGTAGGCGTTTTTTCCTGAATATATTCAGGAAAAAACGCCTACGCCCTTTTTGGCCAAGGGCATCATTGTCCACGTTTTGCCGCTTTTCATGTGCTTTCAAGGCGATTCGAATCTACCTCCTGAAATCTGTTTCCTGCAATTCTGCCTTGCTTTCAAAGCCTCTTCGTTGCCTTCCCTTAGTATATTTGTGGACGAGAGGTATCATTTAAAACTGTGCAGGTTTGTGAATTGCAGTGCCCCTGAGCTCCATTTTTCAACTCGCTTTTTTGGGAGCTGGCCGCCAAAGCGCAGGATTGCTTCAGGCCCTCTTCTGGTTCTGGGGGGCAGGCTGAGCTTGTGCTTAATTCTTCTTCCTGATGGGAAAATAGAGTGACCTGTGCCTGTCCCAACACCTAGAGCTAGTCTCTCATTGGTTCCCCCTCTTCCCGTTCATCCTCAGGACAAATTGCAACCTGTACGGAACAGGAGGTTAAAGGTGCTGATTCTCCAAGGAGGGAGATGGCTAGTAAATCGGCTGGAATGGCGAACCCGAGCAAAGGAGATGAGAAATGAGGTGCGTTTTAGAAACCTTTCCCGATCACACGGTGTACCATCTTCTGGGTTTCTCATGCCTGTTTTCGACGTAGGAAGATGCCCTTGAACCTGGAGATTTGGGACCCATGGGATGGGTACCATGCAGTATTACTTGAAAGGGTCTGCGTTGGCTCACCCAACCTCACCGAACCTCTCAGCCCCAAGAGTGTCCACCCTTATGTCTCAATCAGCTGTGGGTCTAGATATGGTCAATCCAGGTTGCATCACAGCCCCTGAACGAATTTTGTAAGAATTTCTCTCTCTTTCACTGTCTTTGTTTCACGGGTTTTGAAAAGTAATTTATTTTTATAATGGGGTTTAGCTGCTTTTCACGGCTGTGTTTATGCCGCTTTACACCCCCTTGACTCACTTACGGAGAGATATCAATACATAGGTTTGAAGATTCTTCCTAGTCAGATATATTCTTGTGCGGTGAATAGGGGGTGTTGAGTCCAGTTCACTGAAAAAGGAATAGGTCTTGTCTCTTACATATTGGGTTTATGGAACGGTATCGGAGCTAATTTGAAACCCTTGTTTTATGCATCACCCCACCTCACCTTTCCCGTTCAGCAGCCATAGTGTGTTTCCTAAACGTGTGACTCTGTTCTGTTTTGTAATTCAGTTCAAGTGTAGCGGTTTTTACATTCCCTCTCTAAGTGGTATCTTATGATAAGTGTCTTTTTCTGTGTGACTTATTTCACTTAGAATCGTCGTACCTAAATCCACTCATCGTGCTGCTACTAGCCTTATGACGTGGATTTCATGGCTGAGTGATATTCCATTGTACATGAGGACCACAACTTCTTTATCCATTTTTCTCTTTCCTAGGATATTTAAGGTGTAATGAAGTGGGGGTTCTTGTCAACAGAGCAGCCCTAAACTTTGGGGTGCCTGTGTCTTGCTGATTTTTAGTTTTCCCAATTTATACGCCCATGAGTGGAAGTGCCCTATGCTCTCCAAGCTGTGTTTTTTAGATGTTTCAGAACACACCGTACACTTCTCCAGAGTGGCTGTTGGCAATTTACATTCCACCCATCAGCGTAGCAAGGCTCCCATTTCTCCATGGCCGGTCCTGCATTTCTGGTTTGGACACTTTTTTCCGCATGGCCCTTTTGCCCGCTGGGAAGCGAGACTTCTTTGGAGCGCTGATTGGCCTTTCCAGGTTGCTTGGTTGGCCAAAAAGGGCGTATGCGTTTTTTCCTGAATATATTCAGGAAAAAACGCATACGCCGTTTTTGGCCAAGGGCATCATTGTCCACGTTTTGCCGCTTTTCATGTGCTTTCAAGGCGATTCGAATCTACCTCCTGAAATCTGTTTCCTGCAATTCTGCCTTGCTTTCAAAGCCTCTTCGTTGCCTTCCCTTAGTATATTTGTGGACGAGAGGTATCATTTAAAACTGTGCAGGTTTGTGAATTGCAGTGCCCCTGAGCTCCATTTTTCAACTCGCTTTTTTGGGAGCTGGCCGCAAAAGCGCAGGATTGCTTCAGGCCCTCTTCTGGTTCTGGGGGGCAGGCTGAGCTTGTGCTTAATTCTTCTTCCTGATGGGAAAATAGAGTGACCTGTGCCTGTCCCAACACCTAGAGCTAGTCTCTCATTGGTTCCCCCTCTTCCCGTTCATCCTCAGGACAAATTGCAACCTGTACGGAACAGGAGGTTAAAGGTGCTGATTCTCCAAGGAGGGAGATGGCTAGTAAATCGGCTGGAATGGCGAACCCGAGCAAAGGAGATGAGAAATGAGGTGCGTTTTAGAAACCTTTCCCGATCACACGGTGTACCATCTTCTGGGTTTCTCATGCCTGTTTTCGACGTAGGAAGATGCCCTTGAACCTGGAGATTTGGGACCCATGGGATGGGTACCATGCAGTATTACTTGAAAGGGTCTGCGTTGGCTCACCCAACCTCACCGAACCTCTCAGCCCCAAGAGTGTCCACCCTTATGTCTCAATCAGCTGTGGGTCTAGATATGGTCAATCCAGGTTGCATCACAGCCCCTGAACGAATTTTGTAAGAATTTCTCTCTCTTTCACTGTCTTTGTTTCACGGGTTTTGAAAAGTAATTTATTTTTATAATGGGGTTTAGCTGCTTTTCACGGCTGTTTTTATGCCGCTTTACACCCCCTTGACTCACTTACGGAGAGATATCAATACATAGGTTTGAAGATTCTTCCTAGTCAGATATATTCTTGTGCGGTGAATAGGGGGTGTTGAGTCCAGTTCACTGAAAAAGGAATAGGTCTTGTCTCTTACATATTGGGTTTATGGAACGGTATCGGAGCTAATTTGAAACCCTTGTTTTATGCATCACCCCACCTCACCTTTCCCGTTCAGCAGCCATAGTGTGTTTCCTAAACGTGTGACTCTGTTCTGTTTTGTAATTCAGTTCAAGTGTAGCGGTTTTTACATTCCCTCTCTAAGTGGTATCTTATGATAAGTGTCTTTTTCTGTGTGACTTATTTCACTTAGAATCGTCGTACCTAAATCCACAAATCGTGCTGCTACTAGCCTTATGACGTGGATTTCATGGCTGAGTGATATTCCATTGTACATGAGGACCACAACTTCTTTATCCATTTTTCTCTTTCCTAGGATATTTAAGGTGTAATGAAGTGGGGGTTCTTGTCAACAGAGCAGCCCTAAACTTTGGGGTGCCTGTGTCTTGCTGATTTTTAGTTTTCCCAATTTATACGCCCATGAGTGGAAGTGCCCTATGCTCTCCAAGCTGTGTTTTTTAGATGTTTCAGAACACACCGTACACTTCTCCAGAGTGGCTGTTGGCAATTTACATCCCACCCATCAGCGTAGCAAGGCTCCCATTTCTCCATGGCCGGTCCTGCATTTCTGGTTTGGACACTTTTTTCCACATGGCCCTTTTGCCCGCTGGGAAGCGAGACTTCTTTGGAGCGCTGATTGGCCTTTCCAGGTTGCTTGGTTGGCCAAAAAGGGCGTATGCGTTTTTTCCTGAATATATTCAGGAAAAAACGCATACGCCCTTTTTGGCCAAGGGCATCATTGTCCACGTTTTGCCGCTTTTCATGTGCTTTCAAGGCGATTCGAATCTACCTCCTGAAATCTGTTTCCTGCAATTCTGCCTTGCTTTCAAAGCCTCTTCGTTGCCTTCCCTTAGTATATTTGTGGACGAGAGGTATCATTTAAAACTCTGCAGGTTTGTGAATTGCAGTGCCCCTGAGCTCCATTTTTCAACTCGCTTTTTTGGGAGCTGGCCGCAAAAGCGCAGGATTGCTTCAGGCCCTCTTCTGGTTCTGGGGGGCAGGCTGAGCTTGTGCTTAATTCTTCTTCCTGATGGGAAAATAGAGTGACCTGTGCCTGTCCCAACACCTAGAGCTAGTCTCTCATTGGTTCCCCCTCTTCCCGTTCATCCTCAGGACAAATTGCAACCTGTACGGAACAGGAGGTTAAAGGTGCTGATTCTCCAAGGAGGGAGATGGCTAGTAAATCGGCTGGAATGGCGAACCCGAGCAAAGGAGATGAGAAATGAGGTGCGTTTTAGAAACCTTTCCCGATCACACGGTGTACCATCTTCTGGGTTTCTCATGCCTGTTTTCGACGTAGGAAGATGCCCTTGAACCTGGAGATTTGGGACCCATGGGATGGGTACCATGCAGTATTACTTGAAAGGGTCTGCGTTGGCTCACCCAACCTCACCGAACCTCTCAGCCCCAAGAGTGTCCACCCTTATGTCTCAATCAGCTGTGGGTCTAGATATGGTCAATCCAGGTTGCATCACAGCCCCTGAACGAATTTTGTAAGAATTTCTCTCTCTTTCACTGTCTTTGTTTCACGGGTTTTGAAAAGTAATTTATTTTTATAATGGGGTTTATCTGCTTTTCACGGCTGTGTTTATGCCGCTTTACACCCCCTTGACTCACTTACGGAGAGATATCAATACATAGGTTTGAAGATTCTTACTAGTCAGATATATTCTTGTGCGGTGATTAGGGGGTGTTGAGTCCAGTTCACTGAAAAAGGAATAGGTCTTGTCTCTTACATATTGGGTTTATGGAACGGTATCGGAGCTAATTTGAAACCCTTGTTTTATGCATCACCCCACCTCACCTTTCCCGTTCAGCAGCCATAGTGTGTTTCCTAAACGTGTGACTCTGTTCTGTTTTGCAATTCAGTTCAAGTGTAGCGGTTTTTACATTCCCTCTCTAAGTGATATCTTATGATAAGTGTCTTTTTCTGTGTGACTTATTTCACTTAGAATCGTCGTACCTAAATCCACTCATCGTGCTGCTACTAGCCTTATGACGTGGATTTCATGGCTGAGTGATATTCCATTGTACATGAGGACCACAACTTCTTTATCCATTTTTCTCTTTCCTAGGATATTTAAGGTGTAATGAAGTGGGGGTTCTTGTCAACAGAGCAGCCCTAAACTTTGGGGTGCCTGTGTCTTGCTGATTTTTAGTTTTCCCAATTTATACGCCCATGAGTGGAAGTGCCCTATGCTCTCCAAGCTGTGTTTTTTAGATGTTTCAGAACACACCGTACACTTCTCCAGAGTGGCTGTTGGCAATTTACATCCCACCCATCAGCGTAGCAAGGCTCCCATTTCTCCATGGCCGGTCCTGCATTTCTGGTTTGGACACTTTTTTCCGCATGGCCCTTTTGCCCGCTGGGAAGCGAGACTTCTTTGGAGCGCTGATTGGCCTTTCCAGGTTGCTTGGTTGGCCAAAAAGGGCGTATGCGTTTTTTCCTGAATATATTCAGGAAAAAACGCATACGCCCTTTTTGGCCAAGGGCATCATTGTCCACGTTTTGCCGCTTTTCATGTGCTTTCAAGGCGATTCGAATCTACCTCCTGAAATCTGTTTCCTGCAATTCTGCCTTGCTTTCAAAGCCTCTTCGTTGCCTTCCCTTAGTATATTTGTGGACGAGAGGTATCATTTAAAACTCTGCAGGTTTGTGAATTGCAGTGCCCCTGAGCTCCATTTTTCAACTCGCTTTTTTGGGAGCTGGCCGCAAAAGCGCAGGATTGCTTCAGGCCCTCTTCTGGTTCTGGGGGGCAGGCTGAGCTTGTGCTTAATTCTTCTTCCTGATGGGAAAATAGAGTGACCTGTGCCTGTCCCAACACCTAGAGCTAGTCTCTCATTGGTTCCCCCTCTTCCCGTTCATCCTCAGGACAAATTGCAACCTGTACGGAACAGGAGGTTAAAGGTGCTGATTCTCCAAGGAGGGAGATGGCTAGTAAATCGGCTGGAATGGCGAACCCGAGCAAAGGAGATGAGAAATGAGGTGCGTTTTAGAAACCTTTCCCGATCACACGGTGTACCATCTTCTGGGTTTCTCATGCCTGTTTTCGACGTAGGAAGATGCCCTTGAACCTGGAGATTTGGGACCCATGGGATGGGTACCATGCAGTATTACTTGAAAGGGTCTGCGTTGGCTCACCCAACCTCACCGAACCTCTCAGCCCCAAGAGTGTCCACCCTTATGTCTCAATCAGCTGTGGGTCTAGATATGGTCAATCCAGGTTGCATCACAGCCCCTGAACGAATTTTGTAAGAATTTCTCTCTCTTTCACTGTCTTTGTTTCACGGGTTTTGAAAAGTAATTTATTTTTATAATGGGGTTTAGCTGCTTTTCACGGCTGTGTTTATGCCGCTTTACACCCCCTTGACTCACTTATGGAGAGATATCAATACATAGGTTTGAAGATTCTTCCTAGTCAGATATATTCTTGTGCGGTGAATAGGGGGTGTTGAGTCCAGTTCACTGAAAAAGGAATAGGTCTTGTCTCTTACATATTGGGTTTATGGAACGGTATCGGAGCTAATTTGAAACCCTTGTTTTATGCATCACCCCACCTCACCTTTCCCGTTCAGCAGCCATAGTGTGTTTCCTAACCGTGTGACTCTGTTCTGTTTTGCAATTCAGTTCAAGTGTAGCGGTTTTTACATTCCCTCTCTAAGTGATATCTTATGATAAGTGTCTTTTCTGTGTGACTTATTTCACTTAGAATCGTCGTACCTAAATCCACTCATCGTGCTGCTACTAGCCTTATGACGTGGATTTCATGGCTGAGTGATATTCCATTGTACATGAGGACCACAACTTCTTTATCCGTTTTTCTCTTTCCTAGGATATTTAAGGTGTAATGAAGTGGGGGTTCTTGTCAACAGAGCAGCCCTAAACTTTGGGGTGCCTGTGTCTTGCTGATTTTTAGTTTTCCCAATTTATACGCCCATGAGTGGAAGTGCCCTATGCTCTCCAAGCTGTGTTTTTTAGATGTTTCAGAACACACCGTACACTTCTCCAGAGTGGCTGTTGGCAATTTACATCCCACCCATCAGCGTAGCAAGGCTCCCATTTCTCCATGGCCGGTCCTGCATTTCTGGTTTGGACACTTTTTTCCGCATGGCCCTTTTGCCCGCTGGGAAGCGAGACTTCTTTGGAGCGCTGATTGGCCTTTCCAGGTTGCTTGGTTGGCCAAAAAGGGCGTATGCGTTTTTTCCTGAATATATTCAGGAAAAAACGCCTACGCCCTTTTTGGCCAAGGGCATCATTGTCCACGTTTTGCCGCTTTTCATGTGCTTTCAAGGCGATTCGAATCTACCTCCTGAAATCTGTTTCCTGCAATTCTGCCTTGCTTTCAAAGCCTCTTCGTTGCCTTCCCTTAGTATATTTGTGGACGAGAGGTATCATTTAAAACTGTGCAGGTTTGTGAATTGCAGTGCCCCTGAGCTCCATTTTTCAACTCGCTTTTTTGGGAGCTGGCCGCAAAAGCGCAGGATTGCTTCAGGCCCTCTTCTGGTTCTGGGGGGCAGGCTGAGCTTGTGCTTAATTCTTCTTCCTGATGGGAAAATAGAGTGACCTGTGCCTGTCCCAACACCTAGAGCTAGTCTCTCATTGGTTCCCCCTCTTCCCGTTCATCCTCAGGACAAATTGCAACCTGTACGGAACAGGAGGTTAAAGGTGCTGATTCTCCAAGGAGGGAGATGGCTAGTAAATCGGCTGGAATGGCGAACCCGAGCAAAGGAGATGAGAAATGAGGTGCGTTTTAGAAACCTTTCCCGATCACACGGTGTACCATCTTCTGGGTTTCTCATGCCTGTTTTCGACGTAGGAAGATGCCCTTGAACCTGGAGATTTGGGACCCATGGGATGGGTACCATGCAGTATTACTTGAAAGGGTCTGCGTTGGCTCACCCAACCTCACCGAACCTCTCAGCCCCAAGAGTGTCCACCCTTATGTCTCAATCAGCTGTGGGTCTAGATATGGTCAATCCAGGTTGCATCACAGCCCCTGAACGAATTTTGTAAGAATTTCTCTCTCTTTCACTGTCTTTGTTTCACGGGTTTTGAAAAGTAATTTATTTTTATAATGGGGTTTAGCTGCTTTTCACGGCTGTGTTTATGCCGCTTTACACCCCCTTGACTCACTTACGGAGAGATATCAATACATAGGTTTGAAGATTCTTCCTAGTCAGATATATTCTTGTGCGGTGAATAGGGGGTGTTGAGTCCAGTTCACTGAAAAAGGAATAGGTCTTGTCTCTTACATATTGGGTTTATGGAACGGTATCGGAGCTAATTTGAAACCCTTGTTTTATGCATCACCCCACCTCACCTTTCCCGTTCAGCAGCCATAGTGTGTTTCCTAAACGTGTGACTCTGTTCTGTTTTGTAATTCAGTTCAAGTGTAGCGGTTTTTACATTCCCTCTCTAAGTGGTATCTTATGATAAGTGTCTTTTTCTGTGTGACTTATTTCACTTAGAATCGTCGTACCTAAATCCACTCATCGTGCTGCTACTAGCCTTATGACGTGGATTTCATGGCTGAGTGATATTCCATTGTACATGAGGACCACAACTTCTTTATCCATTTTTCTCTTTCCTAGGATATTTAAGGTGTAATGAAGTGGGGGTTCTTGTCAACAGAGCAGCCCTAAACTTTGGGGTGCCTGTGTCTTGCTGATTTTTAGTTTTCCCAATTTATACGCCCATGAGTGGAAGTGCCCTATGCTCTCCAAGCTGTGTTTTTTAGATGTTTCAGAACACACCGTACACTTCTCCAGAGTGGCTGTTGGCAATTTACATCCCACCCATCAGCGTAGCAAGGCTCCCATTTCTCCATGGCCGGTCCTGCATTTCTGGTTTGGACACTTTTTTCCGCATGGCCCTTTTGCCCGCTGGGAAGCGAGACTTCTTTGGAGCGCTGATTGGCCTTTCCAGGTTGCTTGGTTGGCCAAAAAGGGCGTATGCGTTTTTTCCTGAATATATTCAGGAAAAAACGCATACGCCCTTTTTGGCCAAGGGCATCATTGTCCACGTTTTGCCGCTTTTCATGTGCTTTCAAGGCGATTCGAATCTACCTCCTGAAATCTGTTTCCTGCAATTCTGCCTTGCTTTCAAAGCCTCTTCGTTGCCTTCCCTTAGTATATTTGTGGACGAGAGGTATCATTTAAAACTCTGCAGGTTTGTGAATTGCAGTGCCCCTGAGCTCCATTTTTCAACTCGCTTTTTTGGGAGCTGGCCGCAAAAGCGCAGGATTGCTTCAGGCCCTCTTCTGGTTCTGGGGGGCAGGCTGAGCTTGTGCTTAATTCTTCTTCCTGATGGGAAAATAGAGTGACCTGTGCCTGTCCCAACACCTAGAGCTAGTCTCTCATTGGTTCCCCCTCTTCCCGTTCATCCTCAGGACAAATTGCAACCTGTACGGAACAGGAGGTTAAAGGTGCTGATTCTCCAAGGAGGGAGATGGCTAGTAAATCGGCTGGAATGGCGAACCCGAGCAAAGGAGATGAGAAATGAGGTGCGTTTTAGAAACCTTTCCCGATCACACGGTGTACCATCTTCTGGGTTTCTCATGCCTGTTTTCGACGTAGGAAGATGCCCTTGAACCTGGAGATTTGGGACCCATGGGATGGGTACCATGCAGTATTACTTGAAAGGGTCTGCGTTGGCTCACCCAACCTCACCGAACCTCTCAGCCCCAAGAGTGTCCACCCTTATGTCTCAATCAGCTGTGGGTCTAGATATGGTCAATCCAGGTTGCATCACAGCCCCTGAACGAATTTTGTAAGAATTTCTCTCTCTTTCACTGCCTTTGTTTCACGGGTTTTGAAAAGTAATTTATTTTTATAATGGGGTTTAGCTGCTTTTCACGGCTGTGTTTATGCCGCTTTACACCCCCTTGACTCACTTACGGAGAGATATCAATACATAGGTTTGAAGATTCTTCCTAGTCAGATATATTCTTGTGCGGTGAATAGGGGGTGTTGAGTCCAGTTCACTGAAAAAGGAATAGGTCTTGTCTCTTACATATTGGGTTTATGGAACGGTATCGGAGCTAATTTGAAACCCTTGTTTTATGCATCACCCCACCTCACCTTTCCCGTTCAGCAGCCATAGTGTGTTTCCTAAACGTGTGACTCTGTTCTGTTTTGCAATTCAGTTCAAGTGTAGCGGTTTTTACATTCCCTCTCTAAGTGGTATCTTATGATAAGTGTCTTTTTCTGTGTGACTTATTTCACTTAGAATCGTCGTACCTAAATCCACTCATCGTGCTGCTACTAGCCTTATGACGTGGATTTCATGGCTGAGTGATATTCCATTGTACATGAGGACCACAACTTCTTTATCCGTTTTTCTCTTTCCTAGGATATTTAAGGTGTAATGAAGTGGGGGTTCTTGTCAACAGAGCAGCCCTAAACTTTGGGGTGCCTGTGTCTTGCTGATTTTTAGTTTTCCCAATTTATACGCCCATGAGTGGAAGTGCCCTATGCTCTCCAAGCTGTGTTTTTTAGATGTTTCAGAACACACCGTACACTTCTCCAGAGTGGCTGTTGGCAATTTACATCCCACCCATCAGCGTAGCAAGGCTCCCATTTCTCCATGGCCGGTCCTGCATTTCTGGTTTGGACACTTTTTTCCGCATGGCCCTTTTGCCCGCTGGGAAGCGAGACTTCTTTGGAGCGCTGATTGGCCTTTCCAGGTTGCTTGGTTGCCCAAAGAGGGCGTATGCGTTTTTTCCTGAATATATTCAGGAAAAAACGCATACGCCCTTTTTGGCCAAGGGCATCATTGTCCACGTTTTGCCGCTTTTCATGTGCTTTCAAGGCGATTCGAATCTACCTCCTGAAATCTGTTTCCTGCAATTCTGCCTTGCTTTCAAAGCCTCTTCGTTGCCTTCCCTTAGTATATTTGTGGACGAGAGGTATCATTTAAAACTGTGCAGGTTTGTGAATTGCAGTGCCCCTGAGCTCCATTTTTCAACTCGGTTTTTTGGGAGCTGGCCGCAAAAGCGCAGGATTGCTTCAGGCCCTCTTCTGGTTCTGGGGGGCAGGCTGAGCTTGTGCTTAATTCTTCTTCCTGATGGGAAAATAGAGTGACCTGTGCCTGTCCCAACACCTAGAGCTAGTCTCTCATTGGTTCCCCCTCTTCCCGTTCATCCTCAGGACAAATTGCAACCTGTACGGAACAGGAGGTTAAAGGTGCTGATTCTCCAAGGAGGGAGATGGCTAGTAAATCGGCTGGAATGGCGAACCCGAGCAAAGGAGATGAGAAATGAGGTGCGTTTTAGAAACCTTTCCCGATCACACGGTGTACCATCTTCTGGGTTTCTCATGCCTGTTTTCGACGTAGGAAGATGCCCTTGAACCTGGAGATTTGGGACCCATGGGATGGGTACCATGCAGTATTACTTGAAAGGGTCTGCGTTGGCTCACCCAACCTCACCGAACCTCTCAGCCCCAAGAGTGTCCACCCTTATGTCTCAATCAGCTGTGGGTCTAGATATGGTCAATCCAGGTTGCATCACAGCCCCTGAACGAATTTTGTAAGAATTTCTCTCTCTTTCACTGTCTTTGTTTCACGGGTTTTGAAAAGTAATTTATTTTTATAATGGGGTTTAGCTGCTTTTCACGGCTGTGTTTATGCCGCTTTACACCCCCTTGACTCACTTACGGAGAGATATCAATACATAGGTTTGAAGATTCTTCCTAGTCAGATATATTCTTGTGCGGTGAATAGGGGGTGTTGAGTCCAGTTCACTGAAAAAGGAATAGGTCTTGTCTCTTACATATTGGGTTTATGGAACGGTATCGGAGCTAATTTGAAACCCTTGTTTTATGCATCACCCCACCTCACCTTTCCCGTTCAGCAGCCATAGTGTGTTTCCTAAACGTGTGACTCTGTTCTGTTTTGTAATTCAGTTCAAGTGTAGCGGTTTTTACATTCCCTCTCTAAGTGGTATCTTATGATAAGTGTCTTTTTCTGTGTGACTTATTTCACTTAGAATCGTCGTACCTAAATCCACTCATCGTGCTGCTACTAGCCTTATGACGTGGATTTCATGGCTGAGTGATATTCCATTGTACATGAGGACCACAACTTCTTTATCCATTTTTCTCTTTCCTAGGATATTTAAGGTGTAATGAAGTGGGGGTTCTTGTCCACAGAGCAGCCCTAAACTTTGGGGTGCCTGTGTCTTGCTGATTTTTAGTTTTCCCAATTTATACGCCCATGAGTGGAAGTGCCCTATGCTCTCCAAGCTGTGTTTTTTAGATGTTTCAGAACACACCGTACACTTCTCCAGAGTGGCTGTTGGCAATTTACATCCCACCCATCAGCGTAGCAAGGCTCCCATTTCTCCATGGCCGGTCCTGCATTTCTGGTTTGGACACTTTTTTCCGCATGGCCCTTTTGCCCGCTGGGAAGCGAGACTTCTTTGGAGCGCTGATTGGCCTTTCCAGGTTGCTTGGTTGGCCAAAAAGGGCGTAGGCGTTTTTTCCTGAATATATTCAGGAAAAAACGCATACGCCCTTTTTGGCCAAGGGCATCATTGTCCACGTTTTGCCGCTTTTCATGTGCTTTCAAGGCGATTCGAATCTACCTCCTGAAATCTGTTTCCTGCAATTCTGCCTTGCTTTCAAAGCCTCTTCGTTGCCTTCCCTTAGTATATTTGTGGACGAGAGGTATCATTTAAAACTCTGCAGGTTTGTGAATTGCAGTGCCCCTGAGCTCCATTTTTCAACTCGCTTTTTTGGGAGCTGGCCGCCAAAGCGCAGGATTGCTTCAGGCCCTCTTCTGGTTCTGGGGGGCAGGCTGAGCTTGTGCTTAATTCTTCTTCCTGATGGGAAAATAGAGTGACCTGTGCCTGTCCCAACACCTAGAGCTAGTCTCTCATTGGTTCCCCCTCTTCCCGTTCATCCTCAGGACAAATTGCAACCTGTACGGAACAGGAGGTTAAAGGTGCTGATTCTCCAAGGAGGGAGATGGCTAGTAAATCGGCTGGAATGGCGAACCCGAGCAAAGGAGATGAGAAATGAGGTGCGTTTTAGAAACCTTTCCCGATCACACGGTGTACCATCTTCTGGGTTTCTCATGCCTGTTTTCGACGTAGGAAGATGCCCTTGAACCTGGAGATTTGGGACCCATGGGATGGGTACCATGCAGTATTACTTGAAAGGGTCTGCGTTGGCTCACCCAACCTCACCGAACCTCTCAGCCCCAAGAGTGTCCACCCTTATGTCTCAATCAGCTGTGGGTCTAGATATGGTCAATCCAGGTTGCATCACAGCCCCTGAACGAATTTTGTAAGAATTTCTCTCTCTTTCACTGCCTTTGTTTCACGGGTTTTGAAAAGTAATTTATTTTTATAATGGGGTTTAGCTGCTTTTCACGGCTGTGTTTATGCCGCTTTACACCCCCTTGACTCACTTACGGAGAGATATCAATACATAGGTTTGAAGATTCTTCCTAGTCAGATATATTCTTGTGCGGTGAATAGGGGGTGTTGAGTCCAGTTCACTGAAAAAGGAATAGGTCTTGTCTCTTACATATTGGGTTTATGGAACGGTATCGGAGCTAATTTGAAACCCTTGTTTTATGCATCACCCCACCTCACCTTTCCCGTTCAGCAGCCATAGTGTGTTTCCTAAACGTGTGACTCTGTTCTGTTTTGCAATTCAGTTCAAGTGTAGCGGTTTTTACATTC
Source organism: Balaenoptera acutorostrata (assembly GCF_949987535.1). NCBI lineage: Eukaryota > Metazoa > Chordata > Mammalia > Artiodactyla > Balaenopteridae > Balaenoptera > Balaenoptera acutorostrata. Next base: position 69,222 of record NW_026646375.1, on the reverse strand, counting down.
CCTCTCTAAGTGGTATCTTATGATAAGTGTCTTTTTCTGTGTGACTTATTTCACTTAGAATCGTCGTACCTAAATCCACTCATCGTGCTGCTACTAGCCTTATGACGTGGATTTCATGGCTGAGTGATATTCCATTGTACATGAGGACCACAACTTCTTTATCCGTTTTTCTCTTTCCTAGGATATTTAAGGTGTAATGAAGTGGGGGTTCTTGTCAACAGAGCAGCCCTAAACTTTGGGGTGCCTGTGTCTTGCTGATTTTTAGTTTTCCCAATTTATACGCCCATGAGTGGAAGTGCCCTATGCTCTCCAAGCTGTGTTTTTTAGATGTTTCAGAACACACCGTACACTTCTCCAGAGTGGCTGTTGGCAATTTACATCCCACCCATCAGCGTAGCAAGGCTCCCATTTCTCCATGGCCGGTCCTGCATTTCTGGTTTGGACACTTTTTTCCGCATGGCCCTTTTGCCCGCTGGGAAGCGAGACTTCTTTGGAGCGCTGATTGGCCTTTCCAGGTTGCTTGGTTGCCCAAAGAGGGCGTATGCGTTTTTTCCTGAATATATTCAGGAAAAAACGCATACGCCCTTTTTGGCCAAGGGCATCATTGTCCACGTTTTGCCGCTTTTCATGTGCTTTCAAGGCGATTCGAATCTACCTCCTGAAATCTGTTTCCTGCAATTCTGCCTTGCTTTCAAAGCCTCTTCGTTGCCTTCCCTTAGTATATTTGTGGACGAGAGGTATCATTTAAAACTGTGCAGGTTTGTGAATTGCAGTGCCCCTGAGCTCCATTTTTCAACTCGCTTTTTTGGGAGCTGGCCGCAAAAGCGCAGGATTGCTTCAGGCCCTCTTCTGGTTCTGGGGGGCAGGCTGAGCTTGTGCTTAATTCTTCTTCCTGATGGGAAAATAGAGTGACCTGTGCCTGTCCCAACACCTAGAGCTAGTCTCTCATTGGTTCCCCCTCTTCCCGTTCATCCTCAGGACAAATTGCAACCTGTACGGAACAGGAGGTTAAAGGTGCTGATTCTCCAAGGAGGGAGATGGCTAGTAAATCGGCTGGAATGGCGAACCCGAGCAAAGGAGATGAGAAATGAGGTGCGTTTTAGAAACCTTTCCCGATCACACGGTGTACCATCTTCTGGGTTTCTCATGCCTGTTTTCGACGTAGGAAGATGCCCTTGAACCTGGAGATTTGGGACCCATGGGATGGGTACCATGCAGTATTACTTGAAAGGGTCTGCGTTGGCTCACCCAACCTCACCGAACCTCTCAGCCCCAAGAGTGTCCACCCTTATGTCTCAATCAGCTGTGGGTCTAGATATGGTCAATCCAGGTTGCATCACAGCCCCTGAACGAATTTTGTAAGAATTTCTCTCTCTTTCACTGTCTTTGTTTCACGGGTTTTGAAAAGTAATTTATTTTTATAATGGGGTTTAGCTGCTTTTCACGGCTGTGTTTATGCCGCTTTACACCCCCTTGACTCACTTACGGAGAGATATCAATACATAGGTTTGAAGATTCTTCCTAGTCAGATATATTCTTGTGCGGTGAATAGGGGGTGTTGAGTCCAGTTCACTGAAAAAGGAATAGGTCTTGTCTCTTACATATTGGGTTTATGGAACGGTATCGGAGCTAATTTGAAACCCTTGTTTTATGCATCACCCCACCTCACCTTTCCCGTTCAGCAGCCATAGTGTGTTTCCTAAACGTGTGACTCTGTTCTGTTTTGTAATTCAGTTCAAGTGTAGCGGTTTTTACATTCCCTCTCTAAGTGGTATCTTATGATAAGTGTCTTTTTCTGTGTGACTTATTTCACTTAGAATCGTCGTACCTAAATCCACTCATCGTGCTGCTACTAGCCTTATGACGTGGATTTCATGGCTGAGTGATATTCCATTGTACATGAGGACCACAACTTCTTTATCCATTTTTCTCTTTCCTAGGATATTTAAGGTGTAATGAAGTGGGGGTTCTTGTCCACAGAGCAGCCCTAAACTTTGGGGTGCCTGTGTCTTGCTGATTTTTAGTTTTCCCAATTTATACGCCCATGAGTGGAAGTGCCCTATGCTCTCCAAGCTGTGTTTTTTAGATGTTTCAGAACACACCGTACACTTCTCCAGAGTGGCTGTTGGCAATTTACATCCCACCCATCAGCGTAGCAAGGCTCCCATTTCTCCATGGCCGGTCCTGCATTTCTGGTTTGGACACTTTTTTCCGCATGGCCCTTTTGCCCGCTGGGAAGCGAGACTTCTTTGGAGCGCTGATTGGCCTTTCCAGGTTGCTTGGTTGGCCAAAAAGGGCGTAGGCGTTTTTTCCTGAATATATTCAGGAAAAAACGCCTACGCCCTTTTTGGCCAAGGGCATCATTGTCCACGTTTTGCCGCTTTTCATGTGCTTTCAAGGCGATTCGAATCTACCTCCTGAAATCTGTTTCCTGCAATTCTGCCTTGCTTTCAAAGCCTCTTCGTTGCCTTCCCTTAGTATATTTGTGGACGAGAGGTATCATTTAAAACTGTGCAGGTTTGTGAATTGCAGTGCCCCTGAGCTCCATTTTTCAACTCGCTTTTTTGGGAGCTGGCCGCCAAAGCGCAGGATTGCTTCAGGCCCTCTTCTGGTTCTGGGGGGCAGGCTGAGCTTGTGCTTAATTCTTCTTCCTGATGGGAAAATAGAGTGACCTGTGCCTGTCCCAACACCTAGAGCTAGTCTCTCATTGGTTCCCCCTCTTCCCGTTCATCCTCAGGACAAATTGCAACCTGTACGGAACAGGAGGTTAAAGGTGCTGATTCTCCAAGGAGGGAGATGGCTAGTAAATCGGCTGGAATGGCGAACCCGAGCAAAGGAGATGAGAAATGAGGTGCGTTTTAGAAACCTTTCCCGATCACACGGTGTACCATCTTCTGGGTTTCTCATGCCTGTTTTCGACGTAGGAAGATGCCCTTGAACCTGGAGATTTGGGACCCATGGGATGGGTACCATGCAGTATTACTTGAAAGGGTCTGCGTTGGCTCACCCAACCTCACCGAACCTCTCAGCCCCAAGAGTGTCCACCCTTATGTCTCAATCAGCTGTGGGTCTAGATATGGTCAATCCAGGTTGCATCACAGCCCCTGAACGAATTTTGTAAGAATTTCTCTCTCTTTCACTGTCTTTGTTTCACGGGTTTTGAAAAGTAATTTATTTTTATAATGGGGTTTAGCTGCTTTTCACGGCTGTGTTTATGCCGCTTTACACCCCCTTGACTCACTTACGGAGAGATATCAATACATAGGTTTGAAGATTCTTCCTAGTCAGATATATTCTTGTGCGGTGAATAGGGGGTGTTGAGTCCAGTTCACTGAAAAAGGAATAGGTCTTGTCTCTTACATATTGGGTTTATGGAACGGTATCGGAGCTAATTTGAAACCCTTGTTTTATGCATCACCCCACCTCACCTTTCCCGTTCAGCAGCCATAGTGTGTTTCCTAAACGTGTGACTCTGTTCTGTTTTGTAATTCAGTTCAAGTGTAGCGGTTTTTACATTCCCTCTCTAAGTGGTATCTTATGATAAGTGTCTTTTTCTGTGTGACTTATTTCACTTAGAATCGTCGTACCTAAATCCACTCATCGTGCTGCTACTAGCCTTATGACGTGGATTTCATGGCTGAGTGATATTCCATTGTACATGAGGACCACAACTTCTTTATCCATTTTTCTCTTTCCTAGGATATTTAAGGTGTAATGAAGTGGGGGTTCTTGTCAACAGAGCAGCCCTAAACTTTGGGGTGCCTGTGTCTTGCTGATTTTTAGTTTTCCCAATTTATACGCCCATGAGTGGAAGTGCCCTATGCTCTCCAAGCTGTGTTTTTTAGATGTTTCAGAACACACCGTACACTTCTCCAGAGTGGCTGTTGGCAATTTACATTCCACCCATCAGCGTAGCAAGGCTCCCATTTCTCCATGGCCGGTCCTGCATTTCTGGTTTGGACACTTTTTTCCGCATGGCCCTTTTGCCCGCTGGGAAGCGAGACTTCTTTGGAGCGCTGATTGGCCTTTCCAGGTTGCTTGGTTGGCCAAAAAGGGCGTATGCGTTTTTTCCTGAATATATTCAGGAAAAAACGCATACGCCGTTTTTGGCCAAGGGCATCATTGTCCACGTTTTGCCGCTTTTCATGTGCTTTCAAGGCGATTCGAATCTACCTCCTGAAATCTGTTTCCTGCAATTCTGCCTTGCTTTCAAAGCCTCTTCGTTGCCTTCCCTTAGTATATTTGTGGACGAGAGGTATCATTTAAAACTGTGCAGGTTTGTGAATTGCAGTGCCCCTGAGCTCCATTTTTCAACTCGCTTTTTTGGGAGCTGGCCGCAAAAGCGCAGGATTGCTTCAGGCCCTCTTCTGGTTCTGGGGGGCAGGCTGAGCTTGTGCTTGATTCTTCTTCCTGATGGGAAAATAGAGTGACCTGTGCCTGTCCCAACACCTAGAGCTAGTCTCTCATTGGTTCCCCCTCTTCCCGTTCATCCTCAGGACAAATTGCAACCTGTACGGAACAGGAGGTTAAAGGTGCTGATTCTCCAAGGAGGGAGATGGCTAGTAAATCGGCTGGAATGGCGAACCCGAGCAAAGGAGATGAGAAATGAGGTGCGTTTTAGAAACCTTTCCCGATCACACGGTGTACCATCTTCTGGGTTTCTCATGCCTGTTTTCGACGTAGGAAGATGCCCTTGAACCTGGAGATTTGGGACCCATGGGATGGGTACCATGCAGTATTACTTGAAAGGGTCTGCGTTGGCTCACCCAACCTCACCGAACCTCTCAGCCCCAAGAGTGTCCACCCTTATGTCTCAATCAGCTGTGGGTCTAGATATGGTCAATCCAGGTTGCATCACAGCCCCTGAACGAATTTTGTAAGAATTTCTCTCTCTTTCACTGTCTTTGTTTCACGGGTTTTGAAAAGTAATTTATTTTTATAATGGGGTTTAGCTGCTTTTCACGGCTGTTTTTATGCCGCTTTACACCCCCTTGACTCACTTACGGAGAGATATCAATACATAGGTTTGAAGATTCTTCCTAGTCAGATATATTCTTGTGCGGTGAATAGGGGGTGTTGAGTCCAGTTCACTGAAAAAGGAATAGGTCTTGTCTCTTACATATTGGGTTTATGGAACGGTATCGGAGCTAATTTGAAACCCTTGTTTTATGCATCACCCCACCTCACCTTTCCCGTTCAGCAGCCATAGTGTGTTTCCTAAACGTGTGACTCTGTTCTGTTTTGTAATTCAGTTCAAGTGTAGCGGTTTTTACATTCCCTCTCTAAGTGGTATCTTATGATAAGTGTCTTTTTCTGTGTGACTTATTTCACTTAGAATCGTCGTACCTAAATCCACTCATCGTGCTGCTACTAGCCTTATGACGTGGATTTCATGGCTGAGTGATATTCCATTGTACATGAGGACCACAACTTCTTTATCCATTTTTCTCTTTCCTAGGATATTTAGGTGTAATGAAGTGGGGGTTCTTGTCCACAGAGCAGCCCTAAACTTTGGGGTGCCTGTGTCTTGCTGATTTTTAGTTTTCCCAATTTATACGCCCATGAGTGGAAGTGCCCTATGCTCTCCAAGCTGTGTTTTTTAGATGTTTCAGAACACACCGTACACTTCTCCAGAGTGGCTGTTGGCAATTTACATCCCACCCATCAGCGTAGCAAGGCTCCCATTTCTCCATGGCCGGTCCTGCATTTCTGGTTTGGACACTTTTTTCCGCATGGCCCTTTTGCCCGCTGGGAAGCGAGACTTCTTTGGAGCGCTGATTGGCCTTTCCAGGTTGCTTGGTTGGCCAAAAAGGGCGTAGGCGTTTTTTCCTGAATATATTCAGGAAAAAACGCCTACGCCCTTTTTGGCCAAGGGCATCATTGTCCACGTTTTGCCGCTTTTCATGTGCTTTCAAGGCGATTCGAATCTACCTCCTGAAATCTGTTTCCTGCAATTCTGCCTTGCTTTCAAAGCCTCTTCGTTGCCTTCCCTTAGTATATTTGTGGACGAGAGGTATCATTTAAAACTGTGCAGGTTTGTGAATTGCAGTGCCCCTGAGCTCCATTTTTCAACTCGCTTTTTTGGGAGCTGGCCGCCAAAGCGCAGGATTGCTTCAGGCCCTCTTCTGGTTCTGGGGGGCAGGCTGAGCTTGTGCTTAATTCTTCTTCCTGATGGGAAAATAGAGTGACCTGTGCCTGTCCCAACACCTAGAGCTAGTCTCTCATTGGTTCCCCCTCTTCCCGTTCATCCTCAGGACAAATTGCAACCTGTACGGAACAGGAGGTTAAAGGTGCTGATTCTCCAAGGAGGGAGATGGCTAGTAAATCGGCTGGAATGGCGAACCCGAGCAAAGGAGATGAGAAATGAGGTGCGTTTTAGAAACCTTTCCCGATCACACGGTGTACCATCTTCTGGGTTTCTCATGCCTGTTTTCGACGTAGGAAGATGCCCTTGAACCTGGAGATTTGGGACCCATGGGATGGGTACCATGCAGTATTACTTGAAAGGGTCTGCGTTGGCTCACCCAACCTCACCGAACCTCTCAGCCCCAAGAGTGTCCACCCTTATGTCTCAATCAGCTGTGGGTCTAGATATGGTCAATCCAGGTTGCATCACAGCCCCTGAACGAATTTTGTAAGAATTTCTCTCTCTTTCACTGTCTTTGTTTCACGGGTTTTGAAAAGTAATTTATTTTTATAATGGGGTTTAGCTGCTTTTCACGGCTGTGTTTATGCCGCTTTACACCCCCTTGACTCACTTACGGAGAGATATCAATACATAGGTTTGAAGATTCTTCCTAGTCAGATATATTCTTGTGCGGTGAATAGGGGGTGTTGAGTCCAGTTCACTGAAAAAGGAATAGGTCTTGTCTCTTACATATTGGGTTTATGGAACGGTATCGGAGCTAATTTGAAACCCTTGTTTTATGCATCACCCCACCTCACCTTTCCCGTTCAGCAGCCATAGTGTGTTTCCTAAACGTGTGACTCTGTTCTGTTTTGTAATTCAGTTCAAGTGTAGCGGTTTTTACATTCCCTCTCTAAGTGGTATCTTATGATAAGTGTCTTTTCTGTGTGACTTATTTCACTTAGAATCGTCGTACCTAAATCCACTCATCGTGCTGCTACTAGCCTTATGACGTGGATTTCATGGCTGAGTGATATTCCATTGTACATGAGGACCACAACTTCTTTATCCATTTTTCTCTTTCCTAGGATATTTAAGGTGTAATGAAGTGGGGGTTCTTGTCAACAGAGCAGCCCTAAACTTTGGGGTGCCTGTGTCTTGCTGATTTTTAGTTTTCCCAATTTATACGCCCATGAGTGGAAGTGCCCTATGCTCTCCAAGCTGTGTTTTTTAGATGTTTCAGAACACACCGTACACTTCTCCAGAGTGGCTGTTGGCAATTTACATTCCACCCATCAGCGTAGCAAGGCTCCCATTTCTCCATGGCCGGTCCTGCATTTCTGGTTTGGACACTTTTTTCCGCATGGCCCTTTTGCCCGCTGGGAAGCGAGACTTCTTTGGAGCGCTGATTGGCCTTTCCAGGTTGCTTGGTTGGCCAAAAAGGGCGTATGCGTTTTTTCCTGAATATATTCAGGAAAAAACGCATACGCCGTTTTTGGCCAAGGGCATCATTGTCCACGTTTTGCCGCTTTTCATGTGCTTTCAAGGCGATTCGAATCTACCTCCTGAAATCTGTTTCCTGCAATTCTGCCTTGCTTTCAAAGCCTCTTCGTTGCCTTCCCTTAGTATATTTGTGGACGAGAGGTATCATTTAAAACTGTGCAGGTTTGTGAATTGCAGTGCCCCTGAGCTCCATTTTTCAACTCGCTTTTTTGGGAGCTGGCCGCAAAAGCGCAGGATTGCTTCAGGCCCTCTTCTGGTTCTGGGGGGCAGGCTGAGCTTGTGCTTGATTCTTCTTCCTGATGGAAAATAGAGTGACCTGTGCCTGTCCCAACACCTAGAGCTAGTCTCTCATTGGTTCCCCCTCTTCCCGTTCATCCTCAGGACAAATTGCAACCTGTACGGAACAGGAGGTTAAAGGTGCTGATTCTCCAAGGAGGGAGATGGCTAGTAAATCGGCTGGAATGGCGAACCCGAGCAAAGGAGATGAGAAATGAGGTGCGTTTTAGAAACCTTTCCCGATCACACGGTGTACCATCTTCTGGGTTTCTCATGCCTGTTTTCGACGTAGGAAGATGCCCTTGAACCTGGAGATTTGGGACCCATGGGATGGGTACCATGCAGTATTACTTGAAAGGGTCTGCGTTGGCTCACCCAACCTCACCGAACCTCTCAGCCCCAAGAGTGTCCACCCTTATGTCTCAATCAGCTGTGGGTCTAGATATGGTCAATCCAGGTTGCATCACAGCCCCTGAACGAATTTTGTAAGAATTTCTCTCTCTTTCACTGTCTTTGTTTCACGGGTTTTGAAAAGTAATTTATTTTTATAATGGGGTTTAGCTGCTTTTCACGGCTGTTTTTATGCCGCTTTACACCCCCTTGACTCACTTACGGAGAGATATCAATACATAGGTTTGAAGATTCTTCCTAGTCAGATATATTCTTGTGCGGTGAATAGGGGGTGTTGAGTCCAGTTCACTGAAAAAGGAATAGGTCTTGTCTCTTACATATTGGGTTTATGGAACGGTATCGGAGCTAATTTGAAACCCTTGTTTTATGCATCACCCCACCTCACCTTTCCCGTTCAGCAGCCATAGTGTGTTTCCTAAACGTGTGACTCTGTTCTGTTTTGTAATTCAGTTCAAGTGTAGCGGTTTTTACATTCCCTCTCTAAGTGGTATCTTATGATAAGTGTCTTTTTCTGTGTGACTTATTTCACTTAGAATCGTCGTACCTAAATCCACTCATCGTGCTGCTACTAGCCTTATGACGTGGATTTCATGGCTGAGTGATATTCCATTGTACATGAGGACCACAACTTCTTTATCCATTTTTCTCTTTCCTAGGATATTTAAGGTGTAATGAAGTGGGGGTTCTTGTCAACAGAGCAGCCCTAAACTTTGGGGTGCCTGTGTCTTGCTGATTTTAGTTTTCCCAATTTATACGCCCATGAGTGGAAGTGCCCTATGCTCTCCAAGCTGTGTTTTTTAGATGTTTCAGAACACACCGTACACTTCTCCAGAGTGGCTGTTGGCAATTTACATCCCACCCATCAGCGTAGCAAGGCTCCCATTTCTCCATGGCCGGTCCTGCATTTCTGGTTTGGACACTTTTTTCCGCATGGCCCTTTTGCCCGCTGGGAAGCGAGACTTCTTTGGAGCGCTGATTGGCCTTTCCAGGTTGCTTGGTTGGCCAAAAAGGGCGTATGCGTTTTTTCCTGAATATATTCAGGAAAAAACGCCTACGCCCTTTTTGGCCAAGGGCATCATTGTCCACGTTTTGCCGCTTTTCATGTGCTTTCAAGGCGATTCGAATCTACCTCCTGAAATCTGTTTCCTGCAATTCTGCCTTGCTTTCAAAGCCTCTTCGTTGCCTTCCCTTAGTATATTTGTGGACGAGAGGTATCATTTAAAACTGTGCAGGTTTGTGAATTGCAGTGCCCCTGAGCTCCATTTTTCAACTCGCTTTTTTGGGAGCTGGCCGCCAAAGCGCAGGATTGCTTCAGGCCCTCTTCTGGTTCTGGGGGGCAGGCTGAGCTTGTGCTTAATTCTTCTTCCTGATGGGAAAATAGAGTGACCTGTGCCTGTCCCAACACCTAGAGCTAGTCTCTCATTGGTTCCCCCTCTTCCCGTTCATCCTCAGGACAAATTGCAACCTGTACGGAACAGGAGGTTAAAGGTGCTGATTCTCCAAGGAGGGAGATGGCTAGTAAATCGGCTGGAATGGCGAACCCGAGCAAAGGAGATGAGAAATGAGGTGCGTTTTAGAAACCTTTCCCGATCACACGGTGTACCATCTTCTGGGTTTCTCATGCCTGTTTTCGACGTAGGAAGATGCCCTTGAACCTGGAGATTTGGGACCCATGGGATGGGTACCATGCAGTATTACTTGAAAGGGTCTGCGTTGGCTCACCCAACCTCACCGAACCTCTCAGCCCCAAGAGTGTCCACCCTTATGTCTCAATCAGCTGTGGGTCTAGATATGGTCAATCCAGGTTGCATCACAGCCCCTGAACGAATTTTGTAAGAATTTCTCTCTCTTTCACTGTCTTTGTTTCACGGGTTTTGAAAAGTAATTTATTTTTATAATGGGGTTTATCTGCTTTTCACGGCTGTGTTTATGCCGCTTTACACCCCCTTGACTCACTTACGGAGAGATATCAATACATAGGTTTGAAGATTCTTACTAGTCAGATATATTCTTGTGCGGTGATTAGGGGGTGTTGAGTCCAGTTCACTGAAAAAGGAATAGGTCTTGTCTCTTACATATTGGGTTTATGGAACGGTATCGGAGCTAATTTGAAACCCTTGTTTTAAGCATCACCCCACCTCACCTTTCCCGTTCAGCAGCCATAGTGTGTTTCCTAAACGTGTGACTCTGTTCTGTTTTGCAATTCAGTTCAAGTGTAGCGGTTTTTACATTCCCTCTCTAAGTGATATCTTATGATAAGTGTCTTTTTCTGTGTGACTTATTTCACTTAGAATCGTCGTACCTAAATCCACTCATCGTGCTGCTACTAGCCTTATGACGTGGATTTCATGGCTGAGTGATATTCCATTGTACATGAGGACCACAACTTCTTTATCCATTTTTCTCTTTCCTAGGATATTTAAGGTGTAATGAAGTGGGGGTTCTTGTCAACAGAGCAGCCCTAAACTTTGGGGTGCCTGTGTCTTGCTGATTTTTAGTTTTCCCAATTTATACGCCCATGAGTGGAAGTGCCCTATGCTCTCCAAGCTGTGTTTTTTAGATGTTTCAGAACACACCGTACACTTCTCCAGAGTGGCTGTTGGCAATTTACATCCCACCCATCAGCGTAGCAAGGCTCCCATTTCTCCATGGCCGGTCCTGCATTTCTGGTTTGGACACTTTTTTCCGCATGGCCCTTTTGCCCGCTGGGAAGCGAGACTTCTTTGGAGCGCTGATTGGCCTTTCCAGGTTGCTTGGTTGGCCAAAAAGGGCGTATGCGTTTTTTCCTGAATATATTCAGGAAAAAACGCATACGCCCTTTTTGGCCAAGGGCATCATTGTCCACGTTTTGCCGCTTTTCATGTGCTTTCAAGGCGATTCGAATCTACCTCCTGAAATCTGTTTCCTGCAATTCTGCCTTGCTTTCAAAGCCTCTTCGTTGCCTTCCCTTAGTATATTTGTGGACGAGAGGTATCATTTAAAACTCTGCAGGTTTGTGAATTGCAGTGCCCCTGAGCTCCATTTTTCAACTCGCTTTTTTGGGAGCTGGCCGCAAAAGCGCAGGATTGCTTCAGGCCCTCTTCTGGTTCTGGGGGGCAGGCTGAGCTTGTGCTTAATTCTTCTTCCTGATGGGAAAATAGAGTGACCTGTGCCTGTCCCAACACCTAGAGCTAGTCTCTCATTGGTTCCCCCTCTTCCCGTTCATCCTCAGGACAAATTGCAACCTGTACGGAACAGGAGGTTAAAGGTGCTGATTCTCCAAGGAGGGAGATGGCTAGTAAATCGGCTGGAATGGCGAACCCGAGCAAAGGAGATGAGAAATGAGGTGCGTTTTAGAAACCTTTCCCGATCACACGGTGTACCATCTTCTGGGTTTCTCATGCCTGTTTTCGACGTAGGAAGATGCCCTTGAACCTGGAGATTTGGGACCCATGGGATGGGTACCATGCAGTATTACTTGAAAGGGTCTGCGTTGGCTCACCCAACCTCACCGAACCTCTCAGCCCCAAGAGTGTCCACCCTTATGTCTCAATCAGCTGTGGGTCTAGATATGGTCAATCCAGGTTGCATCACAGCCCCTGAACGAATTTTGTAAGAATTTCTCTCTCTTTCACTGTCTTTGTTTCACGGGTTTTGAAAAGTAATTTATTTTTATAATGGGGTTTAGCTGCTTTTCACGGCTGTGTTTATGCCGCTTTACACCCCCTTGACTCACTTATGGAGAGATATCAATACATAGGTTTGAAGATTCTTCCTAGTCAGATATATTCTTGTGCGGTGAATAGGGGGTGTTGAGTCCAGTTCACTGAAAAAGGAATAGGTCTTGTCTCTTACATATTGGGTTTATGGAACGGTATCGGAGCTAATTTGAAACCCTTGTTTTATGCATCACCCCACCTCACCTTTCCCGTTCAGCAGCCATAGTGTGTTTCCTAAACGTGTGACTCTGTTCTGTTTTGCAATTCAGTTCAAGTGTAGCGGTTTTTACATTCCCTCTCTAAGTGATATCTTATGATAAGTGTCTTTTCTGTGTGACTTATTTCACTTAGAATCGTCGTACCTAAATCCACTCATCGTGCTGCTACTAGCCTTATGACGTGGATTTCATGGCTGAGTGATATTCCATTGTACATGAGGACCACAACTTCTTTATCCGTTTTTCTCTTTCCTAGGATATTTAAGGTGTAATGAAGTGGGGGTTCTTGTCAACAGAGCAGCCCTAAACTTTGGGGTGCCTGTGTCTTGCTGATTTTTAGTTTTCCCAATTTATACGCCCATGAGTGGAAGTGCCCTATGCTCTCCAAGCTGTGTTTTTTAGATGTTTCAGAACACACCGTACACTTCTCCAGAGTGGCTGTTGGCAATTTACATCCCACCCATCAGCGTAGCAAGGCTCCCATTTCTCCATGGCCGGTCCTGCATTTCTGGTTTGGACACTTTTTTCCGCATGGCCCTTTTGCCCGCTGGGAAGCGAGACTTCTTTGGAGCGCTGATTGGCCTTTCCAGGTTGCTTGGTTGGCCAAAAAGGGCGTATGCGTTTTTTCCTGAATATATTCAGGAAAAAACGCCTACGCCCTTTTTGGCCAAGGGCATCATTGTCCACGTTTTGCCGCTTTTCATGTGCTTTCAAGGCGATTCGAATCTACCTCCTGAAATCTGTTTCCTGCAATTCTGCCTTGCTTTCAAAGCCTCTTCGTTGCCTTCCCTTAGTATATTTGTGGACGAGAGGTATCATTTAAAACTGTGCAGGTTTGTGAATTGCAGTGCCCCTGAGCTCCATTTTTCAACTCGCTTTTTTGGGAGCTGGCCGCAAAAGCGCAGGATTGCTTCAGGCCCTCTTCTGGTTCTGGGGGGCAGGCTGAGCTTGTGCTTAATTCTTCTTCCTGATGGGAAAATAGAGTGACCTGTGCCTGTCCCAAAACCTAGAGCTAGTCTCTCATTGGTTCCCCCTCCTCCCCTTCATCCTCAGGACAAATTGCAACCTGTACGGAACAGGAGGTTAAAGGTGCTGATTCTCCAAGGAGGGAGATGGCTAGTAAATCGGCTGGAATGGCGAACCCGAGCAAAGGAGATGAGAAATGAGGTGCGTTTTAGAAACCTTTCTGGATCACACGGTGTACCATCTTCTGGGTTTCTCATGCCTGTTTTCGACATAGGAAGATGCCCTTGAACCTGGAGATTTGGGACCCATGGGATGGGTACCATGCAGTATTACTTGAAAGGGTCTGCGTTGGCTCACCCAACCTCACCGAACCTCTCAGCCCCAAGAGTGTCCACCCTTATGTCTCAATCAGCTGTGGGTCTAGATATGGTCAATCCAGGTTGCATCACAGCCCCTGAACGAATTTTGTAAGAATTTCTCTCTCTTTCACTGTCTTTGTTTCACGGGTTTTGAAAAGTAATTTATTTTTATATTGGGGTTTAGCTGCTTTTCACGGCTGTGTTTATGCCGCTTTACACCCCCTTGACTCACTTACGGAGAGATATCAATACATAGGTTTGAAGATTCTTACTAGTCAGATATATTCTTGTGCGGTGAATAGGGGGTGTTGAGTCCAGTTCACTGAAAAAGGAATAGGTCTTGTCTCTTACATATTGGGTTTATGGAACGGTATCGGAGCTAATTTGAAACCCTTGTTTTATGCATCACCCCACCTCACCTTTCCCGTTCAGCAGCCATAGTGTGTTTCCTAAACGTGTGACTCTGTTCTGTTTTGCAATTCAGTTCAAGTGTAGCGGTTTTTACATTCCCTCTCTAAGTGATATCTTATGATAAGTGTCTTTTCTGTGTGACTTATTTCACTTAGAATCGTCGTACCTAAATCCACTCATCGTGCTGCTACTAGCCTTATGACGTGGATTTCATGGCTGAGTGATATTCCATTGTACATGAGGACCACAACTTCTTTATCCATTTTTCTCTTTCCTAGGATATTTAAGGTGTAATGAAGTGGGGGTTCTTGTCAACAGAGCAGCCCTAAACTTTGGGGTGCCTGTGTCTTGCTGATTTTTAGTTTTCCCAATTTATACGCCCATGAGTGGAAGTGCCCTATGCTCTCCAAGCTGTGTTTTTTAGATGTTTCAGAACACACCGTACACTTCTCCAGAGTGGCTGTTGGCAATTTACATCCCACCCATCAGCGTAGCAAGGCTCCCATTTCTCCATGGCCGGTCCTGCATTTCTGGTTTGGACACTTTTTTCCGCATGGCCCTTTTGCCCGCTGGGAAGCGAGACTTCTTTGGAGCGCTGATTGGCCTTTCCAGGTTGCTTGGTTGGCCAAAAAGGGCGTATGCGTTTTTTCCTGAATATATTCAGGAAAAAACGCATACGCCCTTTTTGGCCAAGGGCATCATTGTCCACGTTTTGCCGCTTTTCATGTGCTTTCAAGGCGATTCGAATCTACCTCCTGAAATCTGTTTCCTGCAATTCTGCCTTGCTTTCAAAGCCTCTTCGTTGCCTTCCCTTAGTATATTTGTGGACGAGAGGTATCATTTAAAACTCTGCAGGTTTGTGAATTGCAGTGCCCCTGAGCTCCATTTTTCAACTCGCTTTTTTGGGAGCTGGCCGCAAAAGCGCAGGATTGCTTCAGGCCCTCTTCTGGTTCTGGGGGGCAGGCTGAGCTTGTGCTTAATTCTTCTTCCTGATGGGAAAATAGAGTGACCTGTGCCTGTCCCAACACCTAGAGCTAGTCTCTCATTGGTTCCCCCTCTTCCCGTTCATCCTCAGGACAAATTGCAACCTGTACGGAACAGGAGGTTAAAGGTGCTGATTCTCCAAGGAGGGAGATGGCTAGTAAATCGGCTGGAATGGCGAACCCGAGCAAAGGAGATGAGAAATGAGGTGCGTTTTAGAAACCTTTCCCGATCACACGGTGTACCATCTTCTGGGTTTCTCATGCCTGTTTTCGACGTAGGAAGATGCCCTTGAACCTGGAGATTTGGGACCCATGGGATGGGTACCATGCAGTATTACTTGAAAGGGTCTGCGTTGGCTCACCCAACCTCACCGAACCTCTCAGCCCCAAGAGTGTCCACCCTTATGTCTCAATCAGCTGTGGGTCTAGATATGGTCAATCCAGGTTGCATCACAGCCCCTGAACGAATTTTGTAAGAATTTCTCTCTCTTTCACTGCCTTTGTTTCACGGGTTTTGAAAAGTAATTTATTTTTATAATGGGGTTTAGCTGCTTTTCACGGCTGTGTTTATGCCGCTTTACACCCCCTTGACTCACTTACGGAGAGATATCAATACATAGGTTTGAAGATTCTTCCTAGTCAGATATATTCTTGCGCGGTGAATAGGGGGTGTTGAGTCCAGTTCACTGAAAAAGGAATAGGTCTTGTCTCTTACATATTGGGTTTATGGAACGGTATCGGAGCTAATTTGAAACCCTTGTTTTATGCATCACCCCACCTCACCTTTCCCGTTCAGCAGCCATAGTGTGTTTCCTAAACGTGTGACTCTGTTCTGTTTTGCAATTCAGTTCAAGTGTAGCGGTTTTTACATTCCCTCTCTAAGTGGTATCTTATGATAAGTGTCTTTTTCTGTGTGACTTATTTCACTTAGAATCGTCGTACCTAAATCCACTCATCGTGCTGCTACTAGCCTTATGACGTGGATTTCATGGCTGAGTGATATTCCATTGTACATGAGGACCACAACTTCTTTATCCGTTTTTCTCTTTCCTAGGATATTTAAGGTGTAATGAAGTGGGGGTTCTTGTCAACAGAGCAGCCCTAAACTTTGGGGTGCCTGTGTCTTGCTGATTTTTAGTTTTCCCAATTTATACGCCCATGAGTGGAAGTGCCCTATGCTCTCCAAGCTGTGTTTTTTAGATGTTTCAGAACACACCGTACACTTCTCCAGAGTGGCTGTTGGCAATTTACATCCCACCCATCAGCGTAGCAAGGCTCCCATTTCTCCATGGCCGGTCCTGCATTTCTGGTTTGGACACTTTTTTCCGCATGGCCCTTTTGCCCGCTGGGAAGCGAGACTTCTTTGGAGCGCTGATTGGCCTTTCCAGGTTGCTTGGTTGGCCAAAGAGGGCGTATGCGTTTTTTCCTGAATATATTCAGGAAAAAACGCATACGCCCTTTTTGGCCAAGGGCATCATTGTCCACGTTTTGCCGCTTTTCATGTGCTTTCAAGGCGATTCGAATCTACCTCCTGAAATCTGTTTCCTGCAATTCTGCCTTGCTTTCAAAGCCTCTTCGTTGCCTTCCCTTAGTATATTTGTGGACGAGAGGTATCATTTAAAACTGTGCAGGTTTGTGAATTGCAGTGCCCCTGAGCTCCATTTTTCAACTCGCTTTTTTGGGAGCTGGCCGCAAAAGCGCAGGATTGCTTCAGGCCCTCTTCTGGTTCTGGGGGGCAGGCTGAGCTTGTGCTTAATTCTTCTTCCTGATGGGAAAATAGAGTGACCTGTGCCTGTCCCAACACCTAGAGCTAGTCTCTCATTGGTTCCCCCTCTTCCCGTTCATCCTCAGGACAAATTGCAACCTGTACGGAACAGGAGGTTAAAGGTGCTGATTCTCCAAGGAGGGAGATGGCTAGTAAATCGGCTGGAATGGCGAACCCGAGCAAAGGAGATGAGAAATGAGGTGCGTTTTAGAAACCTTTCCCGATCACACGGTGTACCATCTTCTGGGTTTCTCATGCCTGTTTTCGACGTAGGAAGATGCCCTTGAACCTGGAGATTTGGGACCCATGGGATGGGTACCATGCAGTATTACTTGAAAGGGTCTGCGTTGGCTCACCCAACCTCACCGAACCTCTCAGCCCCAAGAGTGTCCACCCTTATGTCTCAATCAGCTGTGGGTCTAGATATGGTCAATCCAGGTTGCATCACAGCCCCTGAACGAATTTTGTAAGAATTTCTCTCTCTTTCACTGTCTTTGTTTCACGGGTTTTGAAAAGTAATTTATTTTTATAATGGGGTTTAGCTGCTTTTCACGGCTGTGTTTATGCCGCTTTACACCCCCTTGACTCACTTACGGAGAGATATCAATACATAGGTTTGAAGATTCTTCCTAGTCAGATATATTCTTGTGCGGTGAATAGGGGGTGTTGAGTCCAGTTCACTGAAAAAGGAATAGGTCTTGTCTCTTACATATTGGGTTTATGGAACGGTATCGGAGCTAATTTGAAACCCTTGTTTTATGCATCACCCCACCTCACCTTTCCCGTTCAGCAGCCATAGTGTGTTTCCTAAACGTGTGACTCTGTTCTGTTTTGCAATTCAGTTCAAGTGTAGCGGTTTTTACATTCCCTCTCTAAGTGGTATCTTATGATAAGTGTCTTTTTCTGTGTGACTTATTTCACTTAGAATCGTCGTACCTAAATCCACTCATCGTGCTGCTACTAGCCTTATGACGTGGATTTCATGGCTGAGTGATATTCCATTGTACATGAGGACCACAACTTCTTTATCCATTTTTCTCTTTCCTAGGATATTTAAGGTGTAATGAAGTGGGGGTTCTTGTCAACAGAGCAGCCCTAAACTTTGGGGTGCCTGTGTCTTGCTGATTTTTAGTTTTCCCAATTTATACGCCCATGAGTGGAAGTGCCCTATGCTCTCCAAGCTGTGTTTTTTAGATGTTTCAGAACACACCGTACACTTCTCCAGAGTGGCTGTTGGCAATTTACATCCCACCCATCAGCGTAGCAAGGCTCCCATTTCTCCATGGCCGGTCCTGCATTTCTGGTTTGGACACTTTTTTCCGCATGGCCCTTTTGCCCGCTGGGAAGCGAGACTTCTTTGGAGCGCTGATTGGCCTTTCCAGGTTGCTTGGTTGGCCAAAGAGGGCGTATGCGTTTTTTCCTGAATATATTCAGGAAAAAACGCATACGCCCTTTTTGGCCAAGGGCATCATTGTCCACGTTTTGCCGCTTTTCATGTGCTTTCAAGGCGATTCGAATCTACCTCCTGAAATCTGTTTCCTGCAATTCTGCCTTGCTTTCAAAGCCTCTTCGTTGCCTTCCCTTAATATATTTGTGGACGAGAGGTATCATTTAAAACTCTGCAGGTTTGTGAATTGCAGTGCCCCTGAGCTCCATTTTTCAACTCGCTTTTTTGGGAGCTGGCCGCAAAAGCGCAGGATTGCTTCAGGCCCTCTTCTGGTTCTGGGGGGCAGGCTGAGCTTGTGCTTAATTCTTCTTCCTGATGGGAAAATAGAGTGACCTGTGCCTGTCCCAACACCTAGAGCTAGTCTCTCATTGGTTCCCCCTCTTCCCGTTCATCCTCAGGACAAATTGCAACCTGTACGGAACAGGAGGTTAAAGGTGCTGATTCTCCAAGGAGGGAGATGGCTAGTAAATCGGCTGGAATGGCGAACCCGAGCAAAGGAGATGAGAAATGAGGTGCGTTTTAGAAACCTTTCCCGATCACACGGTGTACCATCTTCTGGGTTTCTCATGCCTGTTTTCGACGTAGGAAGATGCCCTTGAACCTGGAGATTTGGGACCCATGGGATGGGTACCATGCAGTATTACTTGAAAGGGTCTGCGTTGGCTCACCCAACCTCACCGAACCTCTCAGCCCCAAGAGTGTCCACCCTTATGTCTCAATCAGCTGTGGGTCTAGATATGGTCAATCCAGGTTGCATCACAGCCCCTGAACGAATTTTGTAAGAATTTCTCTCTCTTTCACTGCCTTTGTTTCACGGGTTTTGAAAAGTAATTTATTTTTATAATGGGGTTTAGCTGCTTTTCACGGCTGTGTTTATGCCGCTTTACACCCCCTTGACTCACTTACAGAGAGATATCAATACATAGGTTTGAAGATTCTTACTAGTCAGATATATTCTTGTGCGGTGAATAGGGGGTGTTGAGTCCAGTTCACTGAAAAAGGAATAGGTCTTGTCTCTTACATATTGGGTTTATGGAACGGTATCGGAGCTAATTTGAAACCCTTGTTTTATGCATCACCCCACCTCACCTTTCCCGTTCAGCAGCCCTAGTGTGTTTTCTGAACGTGTGACTCTGTTCTGTTTTGTAATTCAGTTCAAGTGTAGCGGTTTTTACATTCCCTCTCTAAGTGATATCTTATGATAAGTGTCTTTTTCTGTGTGACTTATTTCACTTAGAATCGTCGTACCTAAATCCACTCATCGTGCTGCTACTAGCCTTATGACGTGGATTTCATGGCTGAGTGATATTCCATTGTACATGAGGACCACCACTTCTTTATCCATTTTTCGCTTTCCTAGGATATTTAAGGTGTAATGAAGTGGGGGTTCTTGTCAACAGAGCAGCCCTAAACTTTGGGGTGCCTGTGTCTTGCTGATTTTTAGTTTTCCCAATTTATACGCCCATGAGTGGAAGTGCCCTATGCTCTCCAAGCTGTGTTTTTTAGATGTTTCAGAACACACCGTACACTTCTCCAGAGTGGCTGTTGGCAATTTACATCCCACCCATCAGCGTAGCAAGGCTCCCATTTCTCCATGGCCGGTCCTGCATTTCTGGTTTGGACACTTTTTTCCGCATGGCCCTTTTGCCCGCTGGGAAGCGAGACTTCTTTGGAGCGCTGATTGGCCTTTCCAGGTTGCTTGGTTGGCCAAAAAGGGCGTATGCGTTTTTTCCTGAATATATTCAGGAAAAAACGCATACGCCCTTTTTGGCCAAGGGCATCATTGTCCACGTTTTGCCGCTTTTCATGTGCTTTCAAGGCGATTCGAATCTACCTCCTGAAATCTGTTTCCTGCAATTCTGCCTTGCTTTCAAAGCCTCTTCGTTGCCTTCCCTTAGTATATTTGTGGACGAGAGGTATCATTTAAAACTGTGCAGGTTTGTGAATTGCAGTGCCCCTGAGCTCCATTTTTCAACTCGCTTTTTTGGGAGCTGGCCGCAAAAGCGCAGGATTGCTTCAGGCCCTCTTCTGGTTCTGGGGGGCAGGCTGAGCTTGTGCTTAATTCTTCTTCCTGATGGGAAAATAGAGTGACCTGTGCCTGTCCCAACACCTAGAGCTAGTCTCTCATTGGTTCCCCCTCTTCCCGTTCATCCTCAGGACAAATTGCAACCTGTACGGAACAGGAGGTTAAAGGTGCTGATTCTCCAAGGAGGGAGATGGCTAGTAAATCGGCTGGAATGGCGAACCCGAGCAAAGGAGATGAGAAATGAGGTGCGTTTTAGAAACCTTTCCCGATCACACGGTGTACCATCTTCTGGGTTTCTCATGCCTGTTTTCGACGTAGGAAGATGCCCTTGAACCTGGAGATTTGGGACCCATGGGATGGGTAACATGCAGTATTACTTGAAAGGGTCTGCGTTGGCTCACCCAACCTCACCGAACCTCTCAGCCCCAAGAGTGTCCACCCTTATGTCTCAATCAGCTGTGGGTCTAGATATGGTCAATCCAGGTTGCATCACAGCCCCTGAACGAATTTTGTAAGAATTTCTCTCTCTTTCACTGTCTTTGTTTCACGGGTTTTGAAAAGTAATTTATTTTTATAATGGGGTTTAGCTGCTTTTCACGGCTGTGTTTATGCCGCTTTACACCCCCTTGACTCACTTACAGAGAGATATCAATACATAGGTTTGAAGATTCTTACTAGTCAGATATATTCTTGTGCGGTGAATAGGGGGTGTTGAGTCCAGTTCACTGAAAAAGGAATAGGTCTTGTCTCTTACATATTGGGTTTATGGAACGGTATCGGAGCTAATTTGAAACCCTTGTTTTATGCATCACCCCACCTCACCTTTCCCGTTCAGCAGCCATAGTGTGTTTCCTAAACGTGTGACTCTGTTCTGTTTTGCAATTCAGTTCAAGTGTAGCGGTTTTTACATTCCCTCTCTAAGTGATATCTTATGATAAGTGTCTTTTCTGTGTGACTTATTTCACTTAGAATCGTCGTACCTAAATCCACTCATCGTGCTGCTACTAGCCTTATGACGTGGATTTCATGGCTGAGTGATATTCCATTGTACATGAGGACCACAACTTCTTTATCCATTTTTCTCTTTCCTAGGATATTTAAGGTGTAATGAAGTGGGGGTTCTTGTCCACAGAGCAGCCCTAAACTTTGGGGTGCCTGTGTCTTGCTGATTTTTAGTTTTCCCAATTTATACGCCCATGAGTGGAAGTGCCCTATGCTCTCCAAGCTGTGTTTTTTAGATGTTTCAGAACACACCGTACACTTCTCCAGAGTGGCTGTTGGCAATTTACATCCCACCCATCAGCGTAGCAAGGCTCCCATTTCTCCATGGCCGGTCCTGCATTTCTGGTTTGGACACTTTTTTCCGCATGGCCCTTTTGCCCGCTGGGAAGCGAGACTTCTTTGGAGCGCTGATTGGCCTTTCCAGGTTGCTTGGTTGGCCAAAAAGGGCGTATGCGTTTTTTCCTGAATATATTCAGGAAAAAACGCATACGCCCTTTTTGGCCAAGGGCATCATTGTCCACGTTTTGCCGCTTTTCATGTGCTTTCAAGGCGATTCGAATCTACCTCCTGAAATCTTTTTCCTGCAATTCTGCCTTGCTTTCAAAGCCTCTTCGTTGCCTTCCCTTAGTATATTTGTGGACGAGAGGTATCATTTAAAACTGTGCAGGTTTGTGAATTGCAGTGCCCCTGAGCTCCATTTTTCAACTCGCTTTTTTGGGAGCTGGCCGCAAAAGCGCAGGATTGCTTCAGGCCCTCTTCTGGTTCTGGGGGGCAGGCTGAGCTTGTGCTTAATTCTTCTTCCTGATGGGAAAATAGAGTGACCTGTGCCTGTCCCAACACCTAGAGCTAGTCTCTCATTGGTTCCCCCTCTTCCCGTTCATCCTCAGGACAAATTGCAACCTGTACGGAACAGGAGGTTAAAGGTGCTGATTCTCCAAGGAGGGAGATGGCTAGTAAATCGGCTGGAATGGCGAACCCGAGCAAAGGAGATGAGAAATGAGGTGCGTTTTAGAAACCTTTCCCGATCACACGGTGTACCATCTTCTGGGTTTCTCATGCCTGTTTTCGACATAGGAAGATGCCCTTGAACCTGGAGATTTGGGACCCATGGGATGGGTACCATGCAGTATTACTTGAAAGGGTCTGCGTTGGCTCACCCAACCTCACCGAACCTCTCAGCCCCAAGAGTGTCCACCCTTATGTCTCAATCAGCTGTGGGTCTAGATATGGTCAATCCAGGTTGCATCACAGCCCCTGAACGAATTTTGTAAGAATTTCTCTCTCTTTCACTGTCTTTGTTTCACGGGTTTTGAAAAGTAATTTATTTTTATAATGGGGTTTAGCTGCTTTTCACGGCTGTGTTTATGCCGCTTTACACCCCCTTGACTCACTTACGGAGAGATATCAATACATAGGTTTGAAGATTCTTCCTAGTCAGATATATTCTTGTGCGGTGAATAGGGGGTGTTGAGTCCAGTTCACTGAAAAAGGAATAGGTCTTGTCTCTTACATATTGGGTTTATGGAACGGTATCGGAGCTAATTTGAAACCCTTGTTTTATGCATCACCCCACCTCACCTTTCCCGTTCAGCAGCCATAGTGTGTTTCCTAAACGTGTGACTCTGTTCTGTTTTGTAATTCAGTTCAAGTGTAGCGGTTTTTACATTCCCTCTCTAAGTGGTATCTTATGATAAGTGTCTTTTTCTGTGTGACTTATTTCACTTAGAATCGTCGTACCTAAATCCACTCATCGTGCTGCTACTAGCCTTATGACGTGGATTTCATGGCTGAGTGATATTCCATTGTACATGAGGACCACAACTTCTTTATCCATTTTTCTCTTTCCTAGGATATTTAAGGTGTAATGAAGTGGGGGTTCTTGTCAACAGAGCAGCCCTAAACTTTGGGGTGCCTGTGTCTTGCTGATTTTTAGTTTTCCCAATTTATACGCCCATGAGTGGAAGTGCCCTATGCTCTCCAAGCTGTGTTTTTTAGATGTTTCAGAACACACCGTACACTTCTCCAGAGTGGCTGTTGGCAATTTACATCCCACCCATCAGCGTAGCAAGGCTCCCATTTCTCCATGGCCGGTCCTGCATTTCTGGTTTGGACACTTTTTTCCGCATGGCCCTTTTGCCCGCTGGGAAGCGAGACTTCTTTGGAGCGCTGATTGGCCTTTCCAGGTTGCTTGGTTGGCCAAAAAGGGCGTATGCGTTTTTTCCTGAATATATTCAGGAAAAAACGCATACGCCGTTTTTGGCCAAGGGCATCATTGTCCACGTTTTGCCGCTTTTCATGTGCTTTCAAGGCGATTCGAATCTACCTCCTGAAATCTGTTTCCTGCAATTCTGCCTTGCTTTCAAAGCCTCTTCGTTGCCTTCCCTTAGTATATTTGTGGACGAGAGGTATCATTTAAAACTGTGCAGGTTTGTGAATTGCAGTGCCCCTGAGCTCCATTTTTCAACTCGCTTTTTTGGGAGCTGGCCGCAAAAGCGCAGGATTGCTTCAGGCCCTCTTCTGGTTCTGGGGGGCAGGCTGAGCTTGTGCTTAATTCTTCTTCCTGATGGGAAAATAGAGTGACCTGTGCCTGTCCCAACACCTAGAGCTAGTCTCTCATTGGTTCCCCCTCTTCCCGTTCATCCTCAGGACAAATTGCAACCTGTACGGAACAGGAGGTTAAAGGTGCTGATTCTCCAAGGAGGGAGATGGCTAGTAAATCGGCTGGAATGGCGAACCCGAGCAAAGGAGATGAGAAATGAGGTGCGTTTTAGAAACCTTTCCCGATCACACGGTGTACCATCTTCTGGGTTTCTCATGCCTGTTTTCGACGTAGGAAGATGCCCTTGAACCTGGAGATTTGGGACCCATGGGATGGGTACCATGCAGTATTACTTGAAAGGGTCTGCGTTGGCTCACCCAACCTCACCGAACCTCTCAGCCCCAAGAGTGTCCACCCTTATGTCTCAATCAGCTGTGGGTCTAGATATGGTCAATCCAGGTTGCATCACAGCCCCTGAACGAATTTTGTAAGAATTTCTCTCTCTTTCACTGTCTTTGTTTCACGGGTTTTGAAAAGTAATTTATTTTTATAATGGGGTTTAGCTGCTTTTCACGGCTGTTTTTATGCCGCTTTACACCCCCTTGACTCACTTACGGAGAGATATCAATACATAGGTTTGAAGATTCTTCCTAGTCAGATATATTCTTGTGCGGTGAATAGGGGGTGTTGAGTCCAGTTCACTGAAAAAGGAATAGGTCTTGTCTCTTACATATTGGGTTTATGGAACGGTATCGGAGCTAATTTGAAACCCTTGTTTTATGCATCACCCCACCTCACCTTTCCCGTTCAGCAGCCATAGTGTGTTTCCTAAACGTGTGACTCTGTTCTGTTTTGTAATTCAGTTCAAGTGTAGCGGTTTTTACATTCCCTCTCTAAGTGGTATCTTATGATAAGTGTCTTTTTCTGTGTGACTTATTTCACTTAGAATCGTCGTACCTAAATCCACTCATCGTGCTGCTACTAGCCTTATGACGTGGATTTCATGGCTGAGTGATATTCCATTGTACATGAGGACCACAACTTCTTTATCCATTTTTCTCTTTCCTAGGATATTTAAGGTGTAATGAAGTGGGGGTTCTTGTCAACAGAGCAGCCCTAAACTTTGGGGTGCCTGTGTCTTGCTGATTTTTAGTTTTCCCAATTTATACGCCCATGAGTGGAAGTGCCCTATGCTCTCCAAGCTGTGTTTTTTAGATGTTTCAGAACACACCGTACACTTCTCCAGAGTGGCTGTTGGCAATTTACATCCCACCCATCAGCGTAGCAAGGCTCCCATTTCTCCATGGCCGGTCCTGCATTTCTGGTTTGGACACTTTTTTCCGCATGGCCCTTTTGCCCGCTGGGAAGCGAGACTTCTTTGGAGCGCTGATTGGCCTTTCCAGGTTGCTTGGTTGGCCAAAGAGGGCGTATGCGTTTTTTCCTGAATATATTCAGGAAAAAACGCATACGCCGTTTTTGGCCAAGGGCATCATTGTCCACGTTTTGCCGCTTTTCATGTGCTTTCAAGGCGATTCGAATCTACCTCCTGAAATCTGTTTCCTGCAATTCTGCCTTGCTTTCAAAGCCTCTTCGTTGCCTTCCCTTAGTATATTTGTGGACGAGAGGTATCATTTAAAACTGTGCAGGTTTGTGAATTGCAGTGCCCCTGAGCTCCATTTTTCAACTCGCTTTTTTGGGAGCTGGCCGCAAAAGCGCAGGATTGCTTCAGGCCCTCTTCTGGTTCTGGGGGGCAGGCTGAGCTTGTGCTTAATTCTTCTTCCTGATGGGAAAATAGAGTGACCTGTGCCTGTCCCAACACCTAGAGCTAGTCTCTCATTGGTTCCCCCTCTTCCCGTTCATCCTCAGGACAAATTGCAACCTGTACGGAACAGGAGGTTAAAGGTGCTGATTCTCCAAGGAGGGAGATGGCTAGTAAATCGGCTGGAATGGCGAACCCGAGCAAAGGAGATGAGAAATGAGGTGCGTTTTAGAAACCTTTCCCGATCACACGGTGTACCATCTTCTGGGTTTCTCATGCCTGTTTTCGACGTAGGAAGATGCCCTTGAACCTGGAGATTTGGGACCCATGGGATGGGTACCATGCAGTATTACTTGAAAGGGTCTGCGTTGGCTCACCCAACCTCACCGAACCTCTCAGCCCCAAGAGTGTCCACCCTTATGTCTCAATCAGCTGTGGGTCTAGATATGGTCAATCCAGGTTGCATCACAGCCCCTGAACGAATTTTGTAAGAATTTCTCTCTCTTTCACTGTCTTTGTTTCACGGGTTTTGAAAAGTAATTTATTTTTATAATGGGGTTTATCTGCTTTTCACGGCTGTGTTTATGCCGCTTTACACCCCCTTGACTCACTTACGGAGAGATATCAATACATAGGTTTGAAGATTCTTACTAGTCAGATATATTCTTGTGCGGTGATTAGGGGGTGTTGAGTCCAGTTCACTGAAAAAGGAATAGGTCTTGTCTCTTACATATTGGGTTTATGGAACGGTATCGGAGCTAATTTGAAACCCTTGTTTTATGCATCACCCCACCTCACCTTTCCCGTTCAGCAGCCATAGTGTGTTTCCTAAACGTGTGACTCTGTTCTGTTTTGCAATTCAGTTCAAGTGTAGCGGTTTTTACATTCCCTCTCTAAGTGATATCTTATGATAAGTGTCTTTTTCTGTGTGACTTATTTCACTTAGAATCGTCGTACCTAAATCCACTCATCGTGCTGCTACTAGCCTTATGACGTGGATTTCATGGCTGAGTGATATTCCATTGTACATGAGGACCACAACTTCTTTATCCATTTTTCTCTTTCCTAGGATATTTAAGGTGTAATGAAGTGGGGGTTCTTGTCAACAGAGCAGCCCTAAACTTTGGGGTGCCTATGTCTTGCTGATTTTTAGTTTTCCCAATTTATACGCCCATGAGTGGAAGTGCCCTATGCTCTCCAAGCTGTGTTTTTTAGATGTTTCAGAACACACCGTACACTTCTCCAGAGTGGCTGTTGGCAATTTACATCCCACCCATCAGCGTAGCAAGGCTCCCATTTCTCCATGGCCGGTCTTGCATTTCTGGTTTGGACACTTTTTTCCGCATGGCCCTTTTGCCCGCTGGGAAGCGAGACTTCTTTGGAGCGCTGATTGGCCTTTCCAGGTTGCTTGGTTGGCCAAAAAGGGCGTATGCCTTTTTTCCTGAATATATTCAGGAAAAAACGCATACGCCCTTTTTGGCCAAGGGCATCATTGTCCACGTTTTGCCGCTTTTCATGTGCTTTCAAGGCGATTCGAATCTACCTCCTGAAATCTTTTTCCTGCAATTCTGCCTTGCTTTCAAAGCCTCTTCGTTGCCTTCCCTTAGTATATTTGTGGACGAGAGGTATCATTTAAAACTGTGCAGGTTTGTGAATTGCAGTGCCCCTGAGCTCCATTTTTCAACTCGCTTTTTTGGGAGCTGGCCGCAAAAGCGCAGGATTGCTTCAGGCCCTCTTCTGGTTCTGGGGGGCAGGCTGAGCTTGTGCTTAATTCTTCTTCCTGATGGGAAAATAGAGTGACCTGTGCCTGTCCCAACACCTAGAGCTAGTCTCTCATTGGTTCCCCCTCTTCCCGTTCATCCTCAGGACAAATTGCAACCTGTACGGAACAGGAGGTTAAAGGTGCTGATTCTCCAAGGAGGGAGATGGCTAGTAAATCGCCTGGAATGGTGAACCCGAGCAAAGGAGATGAGAAATGAGGTGCGTTTTAGAAACCTTTCCCGATCACACGGTGTACCATCTTCTGGGTTTCTCATGCCTGTTTTCGACGTAGGAAGATGCCCTTGAACCTGGAGATTTGGGACCCATGGGATGGGTACCATGCAGTATTACTTGAAAGGGTCTGCGTTGGCTCACCCAACCTCACCGAACCTCTCAGCCCCAAGAGTGTCCACCCTTATGTCTCAATCAGCTGTGGGTCTAGATATGGTCAATCCAGGTTGCATCACAGCCCCTGAACGAATTTTGTAAGAATTTCTCTCTCTTTCACTGTCTTTGTTTCACGGGTTTTGAAAAGTAATTTATTTTTATAATGGGGTTTAGCTGCTTTTCACGGCTGTGTTTATGCCGCTTTACACCCCCTTGACTCACTTACGGAGAGATATCAATACATAGGTTTGAAGATTCTTACTAGTCAGATATATTCTTGTGCGGTGACTAGGGGGTGTTGAGTCCAGTTCACTGAAAAAGGAATAGGTCTTGTCTCTTACATATTGGGTTTATGGAACGGTATCGGAGCTAATTTGAAACCCTTGTTTTATGCATCACCCCACCTCACCTTTCCCGTTCAGCAGCCATAGTGTGTTTCCTAAACGTGTGACTCTGTTCTGTTTTGCAATTCAGTTCAAGTGTAGCGGTTTTTACATTCCCTCTCTAAGTGATATCTTATGATAAGTGTCTTTTCGGTGTGACTTATTTCACTTAGAATCGTCGTACCTAAATCCACTCATCGTGCTGCTACTAGCCTTATGACGTGGATTTCATGGCTGAGTGATATTCCATTGTACATGAGGACCACAACTTCTTTATCCATTTTTCTCTTTCCTAGGATATTTAAGGTGTAATGAAGTGGGGGTTCTTGTCAACAGAGCAGCCCTAAATTTTGGGGTGCCTGTGTCTTGCTGATTTTTAGTTTTCCCAATTTATACGCCCATGAGTGGAAGTGCCCTATGCTCTCCAAGCTGTGTTTTTTAGATGTTTCAGAACACACCGTACACTTCTCCAGAGTGGCTGTTGGCAATTTACATCCCACCCATCAGCGTAGCAAGGCTCCCATTTCTCCATGGCCGGTCCTGCATTTCTGGTTTGGACACTTTTTCCCGCATGGCCCTTTTGCCCGCTGGGAAGCGAGACTTCTTTGGAGCGCTGATTGGCCTTTCCAGGTTGCTTGGTTGGCCAAAAAGGGCATATGCGTTTTTTCCTGAATATATTCAGTAAAAAACGCATACGCCCTTTTTGGCCAAGGGCATCATTGTCCACGTTTTGCCGCTTTTCATGTGCTTTCAAGGCGATTCGAATCTACCTCCTGAAATCTTTTTCCTGCAATTCTGCCTTGCTTTCAAAGCCTCTTCGTTGCCTTCCCTTAGTATATTTGTGGACGAGAGGTATCATTTAAAACTGTGCAGGTTTGTGAATTGCAGTGCCCCTGAGCTCCATTTTTCAACTCGCTTTTTTGGGAGCTGGCCGCAAAAGCGCAGGATTGCTTCAGGCCCTCTTCTGGTTCTGGGGGGCAGGCTGAGCTTGTGCTTAATTCTTCTTCCTGATGGGAAAATAGAGTGACCTGGGCCTGTCCCAACACCTAGAGCTAGTCTCTCATTGGTTCCCCCTCTTCCCGTTCATCCTCAGGACAAATTGCAACCTGTACGGAACAGGAGGTTAAAGGTGCTGATTCTCCAAGGAGGGAGATGGCTAGTAAATCGGCTGGAATGGCGAACCCGAGCAAAGGAGATGAGAAATGAGGTGCGTTTTAGAAACCTTTCCCGATCACACGGTGTACCATCTTCTGGGTTTCTCATGCCTGTTTTCGACATAGGAAGATGCCCTTGAACCTGGAGATTTGGGACCCATGGGATGGGTACCATGCAGTATTACTTGAAAGGGTCTGCGTTGGCTCACCCAACCTCACCGAACCTCTCAGCCCCAAGAGTGTCCACCCTTATGTCTCAATCAGCTGTGGGTCTAGATATGGTCAATCCAGGTTGCATCACAGCCCCTGAACGAATTTTGTAAGAATTTCTCTCTCTTTCACTGTCTTTGTTTCACGGGTTTTGAAAAGTAATTTATTTTTATAATGGGGTTTAGCTGCTTTTCACGGCTGTGTTTATGCCGCTTTACACCCCCTTGACTCACTTACGGAGAGATATCAATACATAGGTTTGAAGATTCTTACTAGTCAGATATATTCTTGTGCGGTGACTAGGGGGTGTTGAGTCCAGTTCACTGAAAAAGGAATAGGTCTTGTCTCTTACATATTGGGTTTATGGAACGGTATCTGAGCTAATTTGAAACCCTTGTTTTATGCATCACCCCACCTCACCTTTCCCGTTCAGCAGCCATAGTGTGTTTCCTAAACGTGTGACTCTGTTCTGTTTTGCAATTCAGTTCAAGTGTAGCGGTTTTTACATTCCCTCTCTAAGTGATATCTTATGATAAGTGTCTTTTCGGTGTGACTTATTTCACTTAGAATCGTCGTACCTAAATCCACTCATCGTGCTGCTACTAGCCTTATGACGTGGATTTCATGGCTGAGTGATATTCCATTGTACATGAGGACCCCAACTTCTTTATCCATTTTTCTCTTTCCTAGGATATTGAAGGTGTAATGAAGTGGGGGTTCTTGTCAACAGAGCAGCCCTAAACTTTGGGGTGCCTGTGTCTTGCTGATTTTTAGTTTTCCCAATTTATACGCCCATGAGTGGAAGTGCCCTATGCTCTCCAAGCTGTGTTTTTTAGATGTTTCAGAATACACCGTACACTTCTCCAGAGTGGCTGTTGGCAATTTACATCCCACCCATCAGCGTAGCAAGGCTCCCATTTCTCCATGGCCGGTCCTGCATTTCTGGTTTGGACACTTTTTTCCGCATGGCCCTTTTGCCCGCTGGGAAGCGAGACTTCTTTGGAGCGCTGATTGGCCTTTCCAGGTTGCTTGGTTGGCCAAAAAGGGCGTATGCGTTTTTTCCTGAATATATTCAGGAAATAACGCATACGCCCTTTTTGGCCAAGGGCATCATTGTCCACGTTTTGCCGCTTTTCATGTGCTTTCAAGGCGATTCGAATCTACCTCCTGAAATCTTTTTCCTGCAATTCTGCCTTGCTTTCAAAGCCTCTTCGTTGCCTTCCCTTAGTATATTTGTGGACGAGAGGTATCATTTAAAACTGTGCAGGTTTGTGAATTGCAGTGCCCCTGAGCTCCATTTTTCAACTCGCTTTTTTGGGAGCTGGCCGCAAAAGCGCAGGATTGCTTCAGGCCCTCTTCTGGTTCTGGGGGGCAGGCTGAGCTTGTGCTTAATTCTTCTTCCTGATGGGAAAATAGAGTGACCTGTGCCTGTCCCAACACCTAGAGCTAGTCTCTCATTGGTTCCCCCTCTTCCCGTTCATCCTCAGGACAAATTGCAACCTGTACGGAACAGGAGGTTAAAGGTGCTGATTCTCCAAGGAGGGGAGATGGCTAGTAAATCGGCTGGAATGGCGAACCCGAGCAAAGGAGATGAGAAATGAGGTGCGTTTTAGAAACCTTTCCCGATCACACGGTTGTACCATCTTCTGGGTTTCTCATGCCTGTTTTCGACGTAGGAAGATGCCTTGAACCTGGAGATTTGGGACCCATGGGATGGGTACCATGCAGTATTACTTGAAAGGGTCCTGCGTTGGCTCACCCAACCTCACCGAACCTCTCAGCCCCAAGAGTGTCCACCCTTATGTCTCAATCAGCTGTGGGTCTAGATATGGTCAATCCAGGTTGCATCACAGCCCCTGAACGAATTTTGTAAGAATTTCTCTCTCTTTCACTGTCTTTGTTTCACGGGTTTTGAAAAGTAATTTATTTTTATAATGGGGTTTAGCTGCTTTTCACGGCTGTGTTTATGCCGCTTTACACCCCCTTGACTCACTTACGGAGAGATATCAATACATAGGTTTGAAGATTCTTACTAGTCAGATATATTCTTGTGCGGTGACTAGGGGGTGTTGAGTCCAGTTCACTGAAAAAGGAATAGGTCTTGTCTCTTACATATTGGGTTTATGGAACGGTATCGGAGCTAATTTGAAACCCTTGTTTTATGCATCACCCCACCTCACCTTTCCCGTTCAGCAGCCATAGTGTGTTTCCTAAACGTGTGACTCTGTTCTGTTTTGCAATTCAGTTCAAGTGTAGCGGTTTTTACATTCCCTCTCTAAGTGATATCTTATGATAAGTGTCTTTTCTGTGTGACTTATTTCACTTAGAATCGTCGTACCTAAATCCACTCATCGTGCTGCTACTAGCCTTATGACGTGGATTTCATGGCTGAGTGATATTCCATTGTACATGAGGACCACAACTTCTTTATCCATTTTTCTCTTTCCTAGGATATTTAAGGTGTAATGAAGTGGGGGTTCTTGTCAACAGAGCAGCCCTAAACTTTGGGGTGCCTGTGTCTTGCTGATTTTTAGTTTTCCCAATTTATACGCCCATGAGTGGAAGTGCCCTATGCTCTCCAAGCTGTGTTTTTTAGATGTTTCAGAACACACCGTACACTTCTCCAGAGTGGCTGTTGGCAATTTACATCCCACCCATCAGCGTAGCAAGGCTCCCATTTCTCCATGGCCGTTCCTGCATTTCTGGTTTGGACACTTTTTTCCGCATGGCCTTTTTCCCGCTGGGAAGCGAGACTTCTTTGGAGCACTGATTGGCCTTTCCAGGTTGCTTGGTTGGCCAAAAAGGGCGTATGCGTTTTTTCCTGAATATATTCAGGAAAAAACGCATACGCCCTTTTTGGCCAAGGGCATCATTGTCCACGTTTTGCCGCTTTTCATGTGCTTTCAAGGCGATTCGAATCTACCTCCTGAAATCTGTTTCCTGCAATTCTGCCTTGCTTTCAAAGCCTCTTCGTTGCCTTCCCTTAATATATTTGTGGACGAGAGGAATCATTTAAAATTCTGCAGGTTTGTGAATTGCAGTGCCCCTGAGCTCCATTTTTCAACTCGCTTTTTTGGGAGCTGGCCGCAAAAGCGCAGGATTGCTTCAGGCCCTCTTCTGGTTCTGGGGGGCAGGCTGAGCTTGTGCTTAATTCTTCTTCCTGATGGGAAATTAGAGTGACCTGTGCCTGTCCCAACACCTAGAGCTAGTCTCTCATTGGTTCCCCCTCTTCCCGTTCATCCTCAGGACAAATTGCAACCTGTACGGAACAGGAGGTTAAAGGTGCTGATTCTCCAAGGAGGGAGATGGCTAGTAAATCGGCTGGAATGGCGAACCCGAGCAAAGGAGATGAGAAATGAGGTGCGTTTTAGAAACCTTTCCCGATCACACGGTGTACCATCTTCTGGGTTTCTCATGCCTGTTTTCGACGTAGGAAGATGCCCTTGAACCTGGAGATTTGGGACCCATGGGATGGGTACCATGCAGTATTACTTGAAAGGGTCTGCGTTGGCTCACCCAACCTCACCGAACCTCTCAGCCCCAAGAGTGTCCACCCTTATGTCTCAATCAGCTGTGGGTCTAGATATGGTCAATCCAGGTTGCATCACAGCCCCTGAACGAATTTTGTAAGAATTTCTCTCTCTTTCACTGTCTTTGTTTCACGGGTTTTGAAAAGTAATTTATATTTATAATGGGGTTTAGCTGCTTTTCA
The DNA here is from genome assembly GCF_949987535.1 of Balaenoptera acutorostrata. Lineage (NCBI taxonomy): Eukaryota > Metazoa > Chordata > Mammalia > Artiodactyla > Balaenopteridae > Balaenoptera > Balaenoptera acutorostrata. Next base: position 36,125 of record NW_026646375.1, on the reverse strand, counting down.
CGGCTGTGTTTATGCCGCTTTACACCCCCTTGACTCACTTACGGAGAGATATCAATACATAGGTTTGAAGATTATTACTAGTCAGATATATTCTTGTGCGGTGAATAGGGGGTGTTGAGTCCAGTTCACTGAAAAAGGAATAGGTTTTGTCTCTTACATATTGGGTTTATGGAACGGTATCGGAGCTAATTTGAAACCCTTGTTTTATGCATCACCCCACCTCACCTTTCCCGTTCAGCAGCCATAGTGTGTTTCCTAAACGTGTGACTCTGTTCTGTTTTGCAATTCAGTTCAAGTGTAGCGGTTTTTACATTCCCTCTCTAAGTGATATCTTATGATAAGTGTCTTTCCTGTGTGACTTATTTCACTTAGAATCGTCGTACCTAAATCCACTCATCGTGCTGCTACTAGCCTTATGACGTGGATTTAATGGCTGAGTGATATTCCATTGTACATGAGGACCACAACTTCTTTATCCATTTTTCTCTTTCCTAGGATATTTAAGGTGTAATGAAGTGGGGGTTCTTGTCAACAGAGCAGCCCTAAATTTTGGGGTGCCTGTGTCTTGCTGATTTTTAGTTTTCCCAATTTATACGCCCATGAGTGGAAGTGCCCTATGCTCTCCAAGCTGTGTTTTTTAGATGTTTCAGAACACACCGTACACTTCTCCAGAGTGGCTGTTGGCAATTTACATCCCACCCATCAGCGTAGCAAGGCTCCCATTTCTCCATGGCCGGTCCTGCATTTCTGGTTTGGACACTTTTTTCCGCATGGCCCTTTTGCCCGCTGGGAAGCGAGACTTCTTTGGAGCGCTGATTGGCCTTTCCAGGTTGCTTGGTTGGCCAAAAAGGGCGTAGGCGTTTTTTCCTGAATATATTCAGGAAAAAACGCCTACGCCCTTTTTGGCCAAGGGCATCATTGTCCACGTTTTGCCGCTTTTCATGTGCTTTCAAGGCGATTCGAATCTACCTCCTGAAATCTGTTTCCTGCAATTCTGCCTTGCTTTCAAAGCCTCTTCGTTGCCTTCCCTTAGTATATTTGTGGACGAGAGGTATCATTTAAAACTGTGCAGGTTTGTGAATTGCAGTGCCCCTGAGCTCCATTTTTCAACTCGCTTTTTTGGGAGCTGGCCGCCAAAGCGCAGGATTGCTTCAGGCCCTCTTCTGGTTCTGGGGGGCAGGCTGAGCTTGTGCTTAATTCTTCTTCCTGATGGGAAAATTGAGTGACCTGTGCCTGTCCCAACACCTAGAGCTAGTCTCTCATTGGTTCCCCCTCTTCCCGTTCATCCTCAGGACAAATTGCAACCTGTACGGAACAGGAGGTTAAAGGTGCTGATTCTCCAAGGAGGGAGATGGCTAGTAAATCGGCTGGAATGGCGAACCCGAGCAAAGGAGATGAGAAATGAGGTGCGTTTTAGAAACCTTTCCCGATCACACGGTGTACCATCTTCTGGGTTTCTCATGCCTGTTTTCGACGTAGGAAGATGCCCTTGAACCTGGAGATTTGGGACCCATGGGATGGGTACCATGCAGTATTACTTGAAAGGGTCTGCGTTGGCTCACCCAACCTCACCGAACCTCTCAGCCCCAAGAGTGTCCACCCTTATGTCTCAATCAGCTGTGGGTCTAGATATGGTCAATCCAGGTTGCATCACAGCCCCTGAACGAATTTTGTAAGAATTTCTCTCTCTTTCACTGTCTTTGTTTCACGGGTTTTGAAAAGTAATTTATTTTTATAATGGGGTTTAGCTGCTTTTCACGGCTGTGTTTATGCCGCTTTACACCCCCTTGACTCACTTACAGAGAGATATCAATACATAGGTTTGAAGATTCTTACTAGTCAGATATATTCTTGTGCGGTGAATAGGGGGTGTTGAGTCCAGTTCACTGAAAAAGGAATAGGTCTTGTCTCTTACATATTGGGTTTATGGAACGGTATCGGAGCTAATTTGAAACCCTTGTTTTATGCATCACCCCACCTCACCTTTCCCGTTCAGCAGCCATAGTGTGTTTCCTAAACGTGTGACTCTGTTCTGTTTTGCAATTCAGTTCAAGTGTAGCGGTTTTTACATTCCCTCTCTAAGTGATATCTTATGATAAGTGTCTTTTCTGTGTGACTTATTTCACTTAGAATCGTCGTACCTAAATCCACTCATCGTGCTGCTACTAGCCTTATGACGTGGATTTCATGGCTGAGTGATATTCCATTGTACATGAGGACCACAACTTCTTTATCCATTTTTCTCTTTCCTAGGATATTTAAGGTGTAATGAAGTGGGGGTTCTTGTCAACAGAGCAGCCCTAAACTTTGGGGTGCCTGTGTCTTGCTGATTTTTAGTTTTCCCAATTTATACGCCCATGAGTGGAAGTGCCCTATGCTCTCCAAGCTGTGTTTTTTAGATGTTTCAGAACACACCGTACACTTCTCCAGAGTGGCTGTTGGCAATTTACATCCCACCCATCAGCGTAGCAAGGCTCCCATTTCTCCATGGCCGGTCCTGCATTTCTGGTTTGGACACTTTTTTCCGCATGGCCCTTTTGCCCGCTGGGAAGCGAGACTTCTTTGGAGCGCTGATTGGCCTTTCCAGGTTGCTTGGTTGGCCAAAAAGGGCGTATGCGTTTTTTCCTGAATATATTCAGGAAAAAACGCATACGCCCTTTTTGGCCAAGGGCATCATTGTCCACGTTTTGCCGCTTTTCATGTGCTTTCAAGGCGATTCGAATCTACCTCCTGAAATCTGTTTCCTGCAATTCTGCCTTGCTTTCAAAGCCTCTTCGTTGCCTTCCCTTAGTATATTTGTGGACGAGAGGTATCATTTAAAACTGTGCAGGTTTGTGAATTGCAGTGCCCCTGAGCTCCATTTTTCAACTCGCTTTTTTGGGAGCTGGCCGCAAAAGCGCAGGATTGCTTCAGGCCCTCTTCTGGTTCTGGGGGGCAGGCTGAGCTTGTGCTTAATTCTTCTTCCTGATGGGAAAATAGAGTGACCTGTGCCTGTCCCAACACCTAGAGCTAGTCTCTCATTGGTTCCCCCTCTTCCCGTTCATCCTCAGGACAAATTGCAACCTGTACGGAACAGGAGGTTAAAGGTGCTGATTCTCCAAGGAGGGAGATGGCTAGTAAATCGGCTGGAATGGCGAACCCGAGCAAAGGAGATGAGAAATGAGGTGCGTTTTAGAAACCTTTCCCGATCACACGGTGTACCATCTTCTGGGTTTCTCATGCCTGTTTTCGACGTAGGAAGATGCCCTTGAACCTGGAGATTTGGGACCCATGGGATGGGTACCATGCAGTATTACTTGAAAGGGTCTGCGTTGGCTCACCCAACCTCACCGAACCTCTCAGCCCCAAGAGTGTCCACCCTTATGTCTCAATCAGCTGTGGGTCTAGATATGGTCAATCCAGGTTGCATCACAGCCCCTGAACGAATTTTGTAAGAATTTCTCTCTCTTTCACTGTCTTTGTTTCACGGGTTTTGAAAAGTAATTTATTTTTATATTGGGGTTTATCTGCTTTTCACGGCTGTGTTTATGCCGCTTTACACCCCCTTGACTCACTTACGGAGAGATATCAATACATAGGTTTGAAGATTCTTACTAGTCAGATATATTCTTGTGCGGTGATTAGGGGGTGTTGAGTCCAGTTCACTGAAAAAGGAATAGGTCTTGTCTCTTACATATTGGGTTTATGGAACGGTATCGGAGCTAATTTGAAACCCTTGTTTTATGCATCACCCCACCTCACCTTTCCCGTTCAGCAGCCATAGTGTGTTTCCTAAACGTGTGACTCTGTTCTGTTTTGCAATTCAGTTCAAGTGTAGCGGTTTTTACATTCCCTCTCTAAGTGATATCTTATGATAAGTGTCTTTTTCTGTGTGACTTATTTCACTTAGAATCGTCGTACCTAAATCCACTCATCGTGCTGCTACTAGCCTTATGACGTGGATTTCATGGCTGAGGGATATTCCATTGTACATGAGGACCACAACTTCTTTATCCATTTTTCTCTTTCCTAGGATATTTAAGGTGTAATGAAGTGGGGGTTCTTGTCAACAGAGCAGCCCTAAACTTTGGGGTGCCTGTGTCTTGCTGATTTTTAGTTTTCCCAATTTATACGCCCATGAGTGGAAGTGCCCTATGCTCTCCAAGCTGTGTTTTTTAGATGTTTCAGAACACACCGTACACTTCTCCAGAGTGGCTGTTGGCAATTTACATCCCACCCATCAGCGTAGCAAGGCTCCCATTTCTCCATGGCCGGTCCTGCATTTCTGGTTTGGACACTTTTTTCCGCATGGCCCTTTTGCCCGCTGGGAAGCGAGACTTCTTTGGAGCGCTGATTGGCCTTTCCAGGTTGCTTGGTTGGCCAAAAAGGGCGTATGCGTTTTTTCCTGAATATATTCAGGAAAAAACGCATACGCCCTTTTTGGCCAAGGGCATCATTGTCCACGTTTTGCCGCTTTTCATGTGCTTTCAAGGCGATTCGAATCTACCTCCTGAAATCTGTTTCCTGCAATTCTGCCTTGCTTTCAAAGCCTCTTCCTTGCCTTCCCTTAATATATTTGTGGACGAGAGGTATCATTTAAAACTCTGCAGGTTTGTGAATTGCAGTGCCCCTGAGCTCCATTTTTCAACTCGCTTTTTTGGGAGCTGGCCGCAAAAGCGCAGGATTGCTTCAGGCCCTCTTCTGGTTCTGGGGGGCAGGCTGAGCTTGTGCTTAATTCTTCTTCCTGATGGGAAAATAGAGTGACCTGTGCCTGTCCCAACACCTAGAGCTAGTCTCTCATTGGTTCCCCCTCTTCCCCTTCATCCTCAGGACAAATTGCAACCTGTACGGAACAGGAGGTTAAAGGTGCTGATTCTCCAAGGAGGGAGATGGCTAGTAAATCGGCTGGAATGGCGAACCCGAGCAAAGGAGATGAGAAATGAGGTGCGTTTTAGAAACCTTTCCCGATCACACGGTGTACCATCTTCTGGGTTTCTCATGCCTGTTTTCGACGTAGGAAGATGCCCTTGAACCTGGAGATTTGGGACCCATGGGATGGGTACCATGCAGTATTACTTGAAAGGGTCTGCGTTGGCTCACCCAACCTCACCGAACCTCTCAGCCCCAAGAGTGTCCACCCTTATGTCTCAATCAGCTGTGGGTCTAGATATGGTCAATCCAGGTTGCATCACAGCCCCTGAACGAATTTTGTAAGAATTTCTCTCTCTTTCACTGTCTTTGTTTCACGGGTTTTGAAAAGTAATTTATTTTTATATTGGGGTTTAGCTGCTTTTCACGGCTGTGTTTATGCCGCTTTACACCCCCTTGACTCACTTACGGAGAGATATCAATACATAGGTTTGAAGATTCTTACTAGTCAGATATATTCTTGTGCGGTGAATAGGGGGTGTTGAGTCCAGTTCACTGAAAAAGGAATAGGTCTTGTCTCTTACATATTGGGTTTATGGAACGGTATCGGAGCTAATTTGAAACCCTTGTTTTATGCATCACCCCACCTCACCTTTCCCTTTCAGCAGCCATAGTGTGTTTTTTAAACGTGTGACTCTGTTCTGTTTTGTAATTCAGTTCAAGTGTAGCGGTTTTTACATTCCCTCTCTAAGTGATATCTTATGATAAGTGTCTTTTTCTGTGTGACTTATTTCACTTAGAATCGTCGTACCTAAATCCACTCATCGTGCTGCTACTAGCCTTATGACGTGGATTTCATGGCTGAGTGATATTCCATTGTACATGAGGACCACAACTTCTTTATCCATTTTTCTCTTTCCTAGGATATTTAAGGTGTAATGAAGTGGGGGTTCTTGTCAACAGAGCAGCCCTAAACTTTGGGGTGCCTGTGTCTTGCTGATTTTTAGTTTTCCCAATTTATACGCCCATGAGTGGAAGTGCCCTATGCTCTCCAAGCTGTGTTTTTTAGATGTTTCAGAACACACCGTACACTTCTCCAGAGTGGCTGTTGGCAATTTACATCCCACCCATCAGCGTAGCAAGGCTCCCATTTCTCCATGGCCGGTCCTGCATTTCTGGTTTGGACACTTTTTTCCGCATGGCCCTTTTGCCCGCTGGGAAGCGAGACTTCTTTGGAGCACTGATTGGCCTTTCCAGGTTGCTTGGTTGGCCAAAAAGGGTGTAAGCGTTTTTTCCTGAATATATTCAGGAAAAAACGCATACGCCCTTTTTGGCCAAGGGCATCATTGTCCACGTTCTGCCGCTTTTCATGTGCTTTCAAGGCGATTCGAATCTACCTCCTGAAATCTGTTTCCTGCAATTCTGCCTTGCTTTCAAAGCCTCTTCGTTGCCTTCCCTTAGTATATTTGTGGACGAGAGGTATCATTTAAAACTCTGCAGGTTTGTGAAGTGCAGTGCCCCTGAGCTCCATTTTTCAACTCGCTTTTTTGGGAGCTGGCCGCAAAAGCGCAGGATTGCTTCAGGCCCTCTTCTGGTTCTGGGGGGCAGGCTGAGCTTGTGCTTAATTCTTCTTCCTGATGGGAAAATAGAGTGACCTGTGCCTGTCCCAACACCTAGAGCTAGTCTCTCATTGGTTCCCCCTCTTCCCGTTCATCCTCAGGACAAATTGCAACCTGTACGGAACAGGAGGTTAAAGGTGCTGATTCTCCAAGGAGGGAGATGGCTAGTAAATCGGCTGGAATGGCAAACCCGAGCAAAGGAGATGAGAAATGAGGTGCGTTTTAGAAACCTTTCCCGATCACACGGTGTACCATCTTCTGGGTTTCTCATGCCTGTTTTCGACGTAGGAAGATGCCCTTGAACCTGGAGATTTGGGACCCATGGGATGGGTACCATGCAGTATTACTTGAAAGGGTATGCGTTGGCTCACCCAACCTCACCGAACCTCTCAGCCCCAAGAGTGTCCACCCTTATGTCTCAATCAGCTGTGGGTCTAGATATGGTCAATCCAGGTTGCATCACAGCCCCTGAACGAATTTTGTAAGAATTTCTCTCTCTTTCACTGTCTTTGTTTCACGGGTTTTGAAAAGTAATTTATTTTTATATTGGGGTTTAGCTGCTTTTCACGGCTGTGTTTATGCCGCTTTACACCCCCTTGACTCACTTACGGAGAGATATCAATACATAGGTTTGAAGATTCTTACTAGTCAGATATATTCTTGTGCGGTGAATAGGGGGTGTTGAGTCCAGTTCACTGAAAAAGGAATAGGTCTTGTCTGTTACCTATTGGGTTTATGGAACGGTATCGGAGCTAATTTGAAACCCTTGTTTTATGCATCACCCCACCTCACCTTTCCCTTTCAGCATCCATAGTGTGTTTTCTAAACGTGTGACTCTGTTCTGTTTTGTAATTCAGTTCAAGTGTAGCGGTTTTTACATTCCCTCTCTAAGTGATATCTTATGATAAGTGTCTTTTTCTGTGTGACTTATTTCACTTAGAATCGTCGTACCTAAATCCACTCATCGTGCTGCTACTAGCCTTATGACGTGGATTTCATGGCTGAGGGATATTCCATTGTACATGAGGACCACAACTTCTTTATCCATTTTTCGCTTTCCTAGGATATTTAAGGTGTAATGAAGTGGGGGTTCTTGTCAACAGAGCAGCCCTAAACTTTGGGGTGCCTGTGTCTTGCTGATTTTTAGTTTTCCCAATTTATACGCCCATGAGTGGAAGTGCCCTATGCTCTCCAAGCTGTGTTTTTTAGATGTTTCAGAACACACCGTACACTTCTCCAGAGTGGCTGTTGGCAATTTACATCCCACCCATCAGCGTAGCAAGGCTCCCATTTCTCCATGGCCGGTCCTGCATTTCTGGTTTGGACACTTTTTTCCGCATGGCCCTTTTGCCCGCTGGGAAGCGAGACTTCTTTGGAGCGCTGATTGGCCTTTCCAGGTTGCTTGGTTGGCCAAAAAGGGCGTATGCGTTTTTTCCTGAATATATTCAGGAAAAAACGCATACGCCCTTTTTGGCCAAGGGCATCATTGTCCACGTTTTGCCGCTTTTCATGTGCTTTCAAGGCGATTCGAATCTACCTCCTGAAATCTGTTTCCTGCAATTCTGCCTTGCTTTCAAAGCCTCTTCCTTGCCTTCCCTTAATATATTTGTGGACGAGAGGTATCATTTAAAACTCTGCAGGTTTGTGAATTGCAGTGCCCCTGAGCTCCATTTTTCAACTCGCTTTTTTGGGAGCTGGCCGCAAAAGCGCAGGATTGCTTCAGGCCCTCTTCTGGTTCTGGGGGGCAGGCTGAGCTTGTGCTTAATTCTTCTTCCTGATGGGAAAATAGAGTGACCTGTGCCTGTCCCAACACCTAGAGCTAGTCTCTCATTGGTTCCCCCTCTTCCCGTTCATCCTCAGGACAAATTGCAACCTGTACGGAACAGGAGGTTAAAGGTGCTGATTCTCCAAGGAGGGAGATGGCTAGTAAATCGGCTGGAATGGCGAACCCGAGCAAAGGAGATGAGAAATGAGGTGCGTTTTAGAAACCTTTCCCGATCACACGGTGTACCATCTTCTGGGTTTCTCATGCCTGTTTTCGACGTAGGAAGATGCCCTTGAACCTGGAGATTTGGGACCCATGGGATGGGTACCATGCAGTATTACTTGAAAGGGTCTGCGTTGGCTCACCCAACCTCACCGAACCTCTCAGCCCCAAGAGTGTCCACCCTTATGTCTCAATCAGCTGTGGGTCTAGATATGGTCAATCCAGGTTGCATCACAGCCCCTGAACGAATTTTGTAAGAATTTCTCTCTCTTTCACTGTCTTTGTTTCACGGGTTTTGAAAAGTAATTTATTTTTATATTGGGGTTTAGCTGCTTTTCACGGCTGTGTTTATGCCGCTTTACACCCCCTTGACTCACTTACGGAGAGATATCAATACATAGGTTTGAAGATTCTTACTAGTCAGATATATTCTTGTGCGGTGAATAGGGGGTGTTGAGTCCAGTTCACTGAAAAAGGAATAGGTCTTGTCTGTTACATATTGGGTTTATGGAACGGTATCGGAGCTAATTTGAAACCCTTGTTTTATGCATCACCCCACCTCACCTTTCCCTTTCAGCATCCATAGTGTGTTTTCTAAACGTGTGACTCTGTTCTGTTTTGTAATTCAGTTCAAGTGTAGCGGTTTTTACATTCCCTCTCTAAGTGATATCTTATGATAAGTGTCTTTTTCTGTGTGACTTATTTCACTTAGAATCGTCGTACCTAAATCCACTCATCGTGCTGCTACTAGCCTTATGACGTGGATTTCATGGCTGAGGGATATTCCATTGTACATGAGGACCACAACTTCTTTATCCATTTTTCGCTTTCCTAGGATATTTAAGGTGTAATGAAGTGGGGGTTCTTGTCAACAGAGCAGCCCTAAACTTTGGGGTGCCTGTGTCTTGCTGATTTTTAGTTTTCCCAATTTATACGCCCATGAGTGGAAGTGCCCTATGCTCTCCAAGCTGTGTTTTTTAGATGTTTCAGAACACACCGTACACTTCTCCAGAGTGGCTGTTGGCAATTTACATCCCACCCATCAGCGTAGCAAGGCTCCCATTTCTCCATGGCCGGTCCTGCATTTCTGGTTTGGACACTTTTTTCCGCATGGCCCTTTTGCCCGCTGGGAAGCGAGACTTCTTTGGAGCGCTGATTGGCCTTTCCAGGTTGCTTGGTTGGCCAAAAAGGGCGTATGCGTTTTTTCCTGAATATATTCAGGAAAAAACGCATACGCCCTTTTTGGCCAAGGGCATCATTGTCCACGTTTTGCCGCTTTTCATGTGCTTTCAAGGCGATTCGAATCTACCTCCTGAAATCTGTTTCCTGCAATTCTGCCTTGCTTTCAAAGCCTCTTCGTTGCCTTCCCTTAATATATTTGTGGACGAGAGGTATCATTTAAAACTCTGCAGGTTTGTGAATTGCAGTGCCCCTGAGCTCCATTTTTCAACTCGCTTTTTTGGGAGCTGGCCGCAAAAGCGCAGGATTGCTTCAGGCCCTCTTCTGGTTCTGGGGGGCAGGCTGAGCTTGTGCTTAATTCTTCTTCCTGATGGGAAAATAGAGTGACCTGTGCCTGTCCCAACACCTAGAGCTAGTCTCTCATTGGTTCCCCCTCTTCCCCTTCATCCTCAGGACAAATTGCAACCTGTACGGAACAGGAGGTTAAAGGTGCTGATTCTCCAAGGAGGGAGATGGCTAGTAAATCGGCTGGAATGGCGAACCCGAGCAAAGGAGATGAGAAATGAGGTGCGTTTTAGAAACCTTTCCCGATCACACGGTGTACCATCTTCTGGGTTTCTCATGCCTGTTTTCGACGTAGGAAGATGCCCTTGAACCTGGAGATTTGGGACCCATGGGATGGGTACCATGCAGTATTACTTGAAAGGGTCTGCGTTGGCTCACCCAACCTCACCGAACCTCTCAGCCCCAAGAGTGTCCACCCTTATGTCTCAATCAGCTGTGGGTCTAGATATGGTCAATCCAGGTTGCATCACAGCCCCTGAACGAATTTTGTAAGAATTTCTCTCTCTTTCACTGTCTTTGTTTCACGGGTTTTGAAAAGTAATTTATTTTTATATTGGGGTTTAGCTGCTTTTCACGGCTGTGTTTATGCCGCTTTACACCCCCTTGACTCACTTACGGAGAGATATCAATACATAGGTTTGAAGATTCTTCCTAGTCAGATATATTCTTGTGCGGTGAATAGGGGGTGTTGAGTCCAGTTCACTGAAAAAGGAATAGGTCTTGTCTCTTACATATTGGGTTTATGGAACGGTATCTGAGCTAATTTGAAACCCTTGTTTTATGCATCACCCCACCTCACCTTTCCCGTTCAGCAGCCATAGTGTGTTTCCTAAACGTGTGACTCTGTTCTGTTTTGTAATTCAGTTCAAGTGTAGCGGTTTTTACATTCCCTCTCTAAGTGATATCTTATGATAAGTGTCTTTTTCTGTGTGACTTATTTCACTTAGAATCGTCGTACCTAAATCCACTCATCGTGCTGCTACTAGCCTTATGACGTGGATTTCATGGCTGAGTGATATTCCATTGTACATGAGGACCACAACTTCTTTATCCATTTTTCGCTTTCCTAGGATATTTAAGGTGTAATGAAGTGGGGGTTCTTGTCAACAGAGCAGCCCTAAACTTTGGGGTGCCTGTGTCTTGCTGATTTTTAGTTTTCCCAATTTATACGCCCATGAGTGGAAGTGCCCTATGCTCTCCAAGCTGTGTTTTTTAGATGTTTCAGAACACACCGTACACTTCTCCAGAGTGGCTGTTGGCAATTTACATCCCACCCATCAGCGTAGCAAGGCTCCCATTTCTCCATGGCCGGTCCTGCATTTCTGGTTTGGACACTTTTTTCCGCATGGCCCTTTTGCCCGCTGGGAAGCGAGACTTCTTTGGAGCACTGATTGGCCTTTCCAGGTTGCTTGGTTGGCCAAAAAGGCGTATGCGTTTTTTCCTGAATATATTCAGGAAAGAACGCATACGCCCTTTTTGGCCAAGGGCATCATTGTCCACGTTTTGCCGCTTTTCATGTGCTTTCAAGGCGATTCGAATCTACCTCCTGAAATCTGTTTCCTGCAATTCTGCCTTGCTTTCAAAGCCTCTTCGTTGCCTTCCCTTAGTATATTTGTGGACGAGAGGTATCATTTAAAACTGTGCAGGTTTGTGAATTGCAGTGCCCCTGAGCTCCATTTTTCAACTCGCTTTTTTGGGAGCTGGCCGCAAAAGCGCAGGATTGCTTCAGGCCCTCTTCTGGTTCTGGGGGGCAGGCTGAGCTTGTGCTTAATTCTTCTTCCTGATGGGAAAATAGAGTGACCTGTGCCTGTCCCAACACCTAGAGCTAGTCTCTCATTGGTTCCCCCTCTTCCCGTTCATCCTCAGGACAAATTGCAACCTGTACGGAACAGGAGGTTAAAGGTGCTGATTCTCCAAGGAGGGAGATGGCTAGTAAATCGGCTGGAATGGCGAACCCGAGCAAAGGAGATGAGAAATGAGGTGCGTTTTAGAAACCTTTCCCGATCACACGGTGTACCATCTTCTGGGTTTCTCATGCCTGTTTTCGACGTAGGAAGATGCCCTTGAACCTGGAGATTTGGGACCCATGGGATGGGTACCATGCAGTATTACTTGAAAGGGTCTGCGTTGGCTCACCCAACCTCACCGAACCTCTCAGCCCCAAGAGTGTCCACCCTTATGTCTCAATCAGCTGTGGGTCTAGATATGGTCAATCCAGGTTGCATCACAGCCCCTGAACGAATTTTGTAAGAATTTCTCTCTCTTTCACTGTCTTTGTTTCACGGGTTTTGAAAAGTAATTTATTTTTATATTGGGGTATAGATGCTTTTCACGGCTGTGTTTATGCCGCTTTACACCCACTTGACTCACTTACGGAGAGATATCAATACATAGGTTTGAAGATTCTTACTAGTCAGATATATTCTTGTGCGGTGAATAGGGGGTGTTGAGTCCAGTTCACTGAAAAAGGAATAGGTCTTGTCTGTTACATATTGGGTTTATGGAACGGTATCGGAGCTAATTTGAAACCCTTGTTTTATGCATCACCCCACCTCACCTTTCCCGTTCAGCATCCATAGTGTGTTTTCTAAACGTGTGACTCTGTTCTGTTTTGTAATTCAGTTCAAGTGTAGCGGTTTTTACATTCCCTCTCTAAGTGATATCTTATGATAAGTGTCTTTTTCTGTGTGACTTATTTCACTTAGAATCGTCGTACCTAAATCCACTCATCGTGCTGCTACTAGCCTTATGACGTTGATTTCATGGCTGAGTGATATTCCATTGTACATGAGGACCACAACTTCTTTATCCATTTTTCGCTTTCCTAGGATATTTAAGGTGTAATGAAGTGGGGGTTCTTGTCAACAGAGCAGCCCTAAACTTTGGGGTGCCTGTGTCTTGCTGATTTTTAGTTTTCCCAATTTATACGCCCATGAGTGGAAGTGCCCTATGCTCTCCAAGCTGTGTTTTTTAGATGTTTCAGAACACACCGTACACTTCTCCAGAGTGGCTGTTGGCAATTTACATCCCACCCATCAGCGTAGCAAGGCTCCCATTGCTCCATGGCCGGTCCTGCATTTCTGGTTTGGACACTTTTTTCCGCATGGCCCTTTTGCCCGCTGGGAAGCGATACTTCTTTGGAGCGCTGATTGGCCTTTCCAGGTTGCTTGGTTGGCCAAAAAGGGCGTATGCGTTTTTTCCTGAATATATTCAGGAAAAAACGCATACGCCCTTTTTGGCCAAGGGCATCATTGTCCACGTTTTGCCGCTTTTCATGTGCTTTCAAGGCGATTCGAATCTACCTCCTGAAATCTGTTTCCTGCAATTCTGCCTTGCTTTCAAAGCCTCTTCCTTGCCTTCCCTTAATATATTTGTGGACGAGAGGTATCATTTAAAACTCTGCAGGTTTGTGAATTGCAGTGCCCCTGAGCTCCATTTTTCAACTCGCTTTTTTGGGAGCTGGCCGCAAAAGCGCAGGATTGCTTCAGGCCCTCTTCTGGTTCTGGGGGGCAGGCTGAGCTTGTGCTTAATTCTTCTTCCTGATGGGAAAATAGAGTGACCTGTGCCTGTCCCAACACCTAGAGCTAGTCTCTCATTGGTTCCCCCTCTTCCCGTTCATCCTCAGGACAAATTGCAACCTGTACGGAACAGGAGGTTAAAGGTGCTGATTCTCCAAGGAGGGAGATGGCTAGTAAATCGGCTGGAATGGCGAACCCGAGCAAAGGAGATGAGAAATGAGGTGCGTTTTAGAAACCTTTCCCGATCACACGGTGTACCATCTTCTGGGTTTCTCATGCCTGTTTTCGACGTAGGAAGATGCCCTTGAACCTGGAGATTTGGGACCCATGGGATGGGTACCATGCAGTATTACTTGAAAGGGTCTGCGTTGGCTCACCCAACCTCACCGAACCTCTCAGCCCCAAGAGTGTCCACCCTTATGTCTCAATCAGCTGTGGGTCTAGATATGGTCAATCCAGGTTGCATCACAGCCCCTGAACGAATTTTGTAAGAATTTCTCTCTCTTTCACTGTCTTTGTTTCACGGGTTTTGAAAAGTAATTTATTTTTATATTGGGGTTTAGCTGCTTTTCACGGCTGTGTTTATGCCGCTTTACACCCCCTTGACTCACTTACGGAGAGATATCAATACATAGGTTTGAAGATTCTTACTAGTCAGATATATTCTTGTGCGGTGAATAGGGGTTGTTGAGTCCAGTTCACTGAAAAAGGAATAGGTCTTGTCTCTTACATATTGGGTTTATGGAACGGTATCGGAGCTAATTTGAAACCCTTGTTTTATGCATCACCCCACCTCACCTTTCCCGTTCAGCAGCCATAGTGTGTTTCCTAAACGTGTGACTCTGTTCTGTTTTGTAATTCAGTTCAAGTGTAGCGGTTTTTACATTCCCTCTCTAAGTGATATCTTATGATAAGTGTCTTTTTCTGTGTGACTTATTTCACTTAGAATCGTCGTACCTAAATCCACTCATCGTGCTGCTACTAGCCTTATGACGTGGATTTCATGGCTGAGTGATATTCCATTGTACATGAGGACCACAACTTCTTTATCCATTTTTCGCTTTCCTAGGATATTTAAGGTGTAATGAAGTGGGGGTTCTTGTCAACAGAGCAGCCCTAAACTTTGGGGTGCCTGTGTCTTGCTGATTTTTAGTTTTCCCAATTTATACGCCCATGAGTGGAAGTGCCCTATGCTCTCCAAGCTGTGTTTTTTAGATGTTTCAGAACACACCGTACACTTCTCCAGAGTGGCTGTTGGCAATTTACATCCCACCCATCAGCGTAGCAAGGCTCCCATTGCTCCATGGCCGGTCCTGCATTTCTGGTTTGGACACTTTTTTCCGCATGGCCCTTTTGCCCGCTGGGAAGCGATACTTCTTTGGAGCGCTGATTGGCCTTTCCAGGTTGCTTGGTTGGCCAAAAAGGGCGTATGCGTTTTTTCCTGAATATATTCAGGAAAAAACGCATACGCCCTTTTTGGCCAAGGGCATCATTGTCCACGTTTTGCCGCTTTTCATGTGCTTTCAAGGCGATTCGAATCTACCTCCTGAAATCTGTTTCCTGCAATTCTGCCTTGCTTTCAAAGCCTCTTCCTTGCCTTCCCTTAATATATTTGTGGACGAGAGGTATCATTTAAAACTCTGCAGGTTTGTGAATTGCAGTGCCCCTGAGCTCCATTTTTCAACTCGCTTTTTTGGGAGCTGGCCGCAAAAGCGCAGGATTGCTTCAGGCCCTCTTCTGGTTCTGGGGGGCAGGCTGAGCTTGTGCTTAATTCTTCTTCCTGATGGGAAAATAGAGTGACCTGTGCCTGTCCCAACACCTAGAGCTAGTCTCTCATTGGTTCCCCCTCTTCCCGTTCATCCTCAGGACAAATTGCAACCTGTACGGAACAGGAGGTTAAAGGTGCTGATTCTCCAAGGAGGGAGATGGCTAGTAAATCGGCTGGAATGGCGAACCCGAGCAAAGGAGATGAGAAATGAGGTGCGTTTTAGAAACCTTTCCCGATCACACGGTGTACCATCTTCTGGGTTTCTCATGCCTGTTTTCGACGTAGGAAGATGCCCTTGAACCTGGAGATTTGGGACCCATGGGATGGGTACCATGCAGTATTACTTGAAAGGGTCTGCGTTGGCTCACCCAACCTCACCGAACCTCTCAGCCCCAAGAGTGTCCACCCTTATGTCTCAATCAGCTGTGGGTCTAGATATGGTCAATCCAGGTTGCATCACAGCCCCTGAACGAATTTTGTAAGAATTTCTCTCTCTTTCACTGTCTTTGTTTCACGGGTTTTGAAAAGTAATTTATTTTTATATTGGGGTTTAGCTGCTTTTCACGGCTGTGTTTATGCCGCTTTACACCCCCTTGACTCACTTACGGAGAGATATCAATACATAGGTTTGAAGATTCTTACTAGTCAGATATATTCTTGTGCGGTGAATAGGGGGTGTTGAGTCCAGTTCACTGAAAAAGGAATAGGTCTTGTCTCTTACATATTGGGTTTATGGAACGGTATCGGAGCTAATTTGAAACCCTTGTTTTATGCATCACCCCACCTCACCTTTCCCGTTCAGCAGCCATAGTGTGTTTCCTAAACGTGTGACTCTGTTCTGTTTTGTAATTCAGTTCAAGTGTAGCGGTTTTTACATTCCCTCTCTAAGTGATATCTTATGATAAGTGTCTTTTTCTGTGTGACTTATTTCACTTAGAATCGTCGTACCTAAATCCACTCATCGTGCTGCTACTAGCCTTATGACGTGGATTTCATGGCTGAGTGATATTCCATTGTACATGAGGACCACAACTTCTTTATCCATTTTTCGCTTTCCTAGGATATTTAAGGTGTAATGAAGTGGGGGTTCTTGTCAACAGAGCAGCCCTAAACTTTGGGGTGCCTGTGTCTTGCTGATTTTTAGTTTTCCCAATTTATACGCCCATGAGTGGAAGTGCCCTATGCTCTCCAAGCTGTGTTTTTTAGATGTTTCAGAACACACCGTACACTTCTCCAGAGTGGCTGTTGGCAATTTACATCCCACCCATCAGCGTAGCAAGGCTCCCATTTCTCCATGGCCGGTCCTGCATTTCTGGTTTGGACACTTTTTTTCGCATGGCCCTTTTGCCCGCTGGGAAGCGAGACTTCTTTGGAGCGCTGATTGGCCTTTCCAGGTTGCTTGGTTGGCCAAAAAGGGCGTATGCGTTTTTTCCTGAATATATTCAGGAAAAAACGCATACGCCCTTTTTGGCCAAGGGCATCATTGTCCACGTTTTGCCGCTTTTCATGTGCTTTCAAGGCGATTCGAATCTACCTCCTGAAATCTGTTTCCTGCAATTCTGCCTTGCTTTCAAAGCCTCTTCGTTGCCTTCCCTTAGTATATTTGTGGACGAGAGGTATCATTTAAAACTCTGCAGGTTTGTGAATTGCAGTGCCCCTGAGCTCCATTTTTCAACTCGCTTTTTTGGGAGCTGGCCGCAAAAGCGCAGGATTGCTTCAGGCCCTCTTCTGGTTCTGGGGGGCAGGCTGAGCTTGTGCTTAATTCTTCTTCCTGATGGGAAAATAGAGTGACCTGTGCCTGTCCCAACACCTAGAGCTAGTCTCTCATTGGTTCCCCCTCTTCCCGTTCATCCTCAGGACAAATTGCAACCTGTACGGAACAGGAGGTTAAAGGTGCTGATTCTCCAAGGAGGGAGATGGCTAGTAAATCGGCTGGAATGGCGAACCCGAGCAAAGGAGATGAGAAATGAGGTGCGTTTTAGAAACCTTTCCCGATCACACGGTGTACCATCTTCTGGGTTTCTCATGCCTGTTTTCGACGTAGGAAGATGCCCTTGAACCTGGAGATTTGGGACCCATGGGATGGGTACCATGCAGTATTACTTGAAAGGGTCTGCGTTGGCTCACCCAACCTCACCGAACCTCTCAGCCCCAAGAGTGTCCACCCTTATGTCTCAATCAGCTGTGGGTCTAGATATGGTCAATCCAGGTTGCATCACAGCCCCTGAACGAATTTTGTAAGAATTTCTCTCTCTTTCACTGTCTTTGTTTCACGGGTTTTGAAAAGTAATTTATTTTTATATTGGGGTTTAGCTGCTTTTCACGGCTGTGTTTATGCCGCTTTACACCCCCTTGACTCACTTACGGAGAGATATCAATACATAGGTTTGAAGATTCTTACTAGTCAGATATATTCTTGTGCGGTGAATAGGGGGTGTTGAGTCCAGTTCACTGAAAAAGGAATAGGTCTTGTCTCTTACATATTGGGTTTATGGAACGGTATCTGAGCTAATTTGAAACCCTTGTTTTATGCATCACCCCACCTCACCTTTCCCGTTCAGCAGCCATAGTGTGTTTCCTAAACGTGTGACTCTGTTCTGTTTTGTAATTCAGTTCAAGTGTAGCGGTTTTTACATTCCCTCTCTAAGTGATATCTTATGATAAGTGTCTTTTTCTGTGTGACTTATTTCACTTAGAATCGTCGTACCTAAATCCACTCATCGTGCTGCTACTAGCCTTATGACGTGGATTTCATGGCTGAGTGATATTCCATTGTACATGAGGACCACAACTTCTTTATCCATTTTTCGCTTTCCTAGGATATTTAAGGTGTAATGAAGTGGGGGTTCTTGTCCACAGAGCAGCCCTAAACTTTGGGGTGCCTGTGTCTTGCTGATTTTTAGTTTTCCCAATTTATACGCCCATGAGTGGAAGTGCCCTATGCTCTCCAAGCTGTGTTTTTTAGATGTTTCAGAACACACCGTACACTTCTCCAGAGTGGCTGTTGGCAATTTACATCCCACCCATCAGCGTAGCAAGGCTCCCATTTCTCCATGGCCGGTCCTGCATTTCTGGTTTGGACACTTTTTTTCGCATGGCCCTTTTGCCCGCTGGGAAGCGAGACTTCTTTGGAGCGCTGATTGGCCTTTCCAGGTTGCTTGGTTGGCCAAAAAGGGCGTATGCGTTTTTTCCTGAATATATTCAGGAAAAAACGCATACGCCCTTTTTGGCCAAGGGCATCATTGTCCACGTTTTGCCGCTTTTCATGTGCTTTCAAGGCGATTCGAATCTACCTCCTGAAATCTGTTTCCTGCAATTCTGCCTTGCTTTCAAAGCCTCTTCGTTGCCTTCCCTTAGTATATTTGTGGACGAGAGGTATCATTTAAAACTCTGCAGGTTTGTGAATTGCAGTGCCCCTGAGCTCCATTTTTCAACTCGCTTTTTTGGGAGCTGACCGCAAAAGTGCAGGATTGCTTCAGGCCCTCTTCTGGTTCTGGGGGGCAGGCTGAGCTTGTGCTTAATTCTTCTTCCTGATGGGAACATAGAGTGACCTGTGCCTGTCCCAACACCTAGAGCTAGTCTCTCATTGGTTCCCCCTCTTCCCGTTCATCCTCAGGACAAATTGCAACCTGTACGGAACAGGAGGTTAAAGGTGCTGATTCTCCAAGGAGGGAGATGGCTAGTAAATCGGCTGGAATGGCGAACCCGAGCAAAGGAGATGAGAAATGAGGTGCATTTTAGAAACCTTTCCCGATCACACGGTGTACCATCTTCTGGGTTTCTCATGCCTGTTTTCGACGTAGGAAGATGCCCTTGAACCTGGAGATTTGGGACCCATGGGATGGGTACCATGCAGTATTACTTGAAAGGGTCTGCGTTGGCTCACCCAACCTCACCGAACCTCTCAGCCCCAAGAGTGTCCACCCTTATGTCTCAATCAGCTGTGGGTCTAGATATGGTCAATCCAGGTTGCATCACAGCCCCTGAACGAATTTTGTAAGAATTTCTCTCTCTTTCACTGTCTTTGTTTCACGGGTTTTGAAAAGTAATTTATTTTTATATTGGGGTTTAGCTGCTTTTCACGGCTGTGTTTATGCCGCTTTACACCCCCTTGACTCACTTACGGAGAGATATCAATACATAGGTTTGAAGATTCTTACTAGTCAGATATATTCTTGTGCGGTGAATAGGGGGTGTTGAGTCCAGTTCACTGAAAAAGGAATAGGTCTTGTCTCTTACATATTGGGTTTATGGAACGGTATCGGAGCTAATTTGAAACCCTTGTTTTATGCATCACCCCACCTCACCTTTCCCGTTCAGCAGCCATAGTGTGTTTTCTAAACGTGTGACTCTGTTCTGTTTTGTAATTCAGTTCAAGTGTAGCGGTTTTTACATTCCCTCTCTAAGTGATATCTTATGATAAGTGTCTTTTTCTGTGTGACTTATTTCACTTAGAATCGTCGGACCTAAATCCACTCATCGTGCTGCTACTAGCCTTATGACGTGGATTTCATGGCTGAGTGATATTCCATTGTACATGAGGACCACAACTTCTTTATCCATTTTTCTCTTTCCTAGGATATTTAAGGTGTAATGAAGTGGGGGTTCTTGTCCACAGAGCAGCCCTAAACTTTGGGGTGCCTGTGTCTTGCTGATTTTTAGTTTTCCCAATTTATACGCCCATGAGTGGAAGTGCCCTATGCTCTCCAAGCTGTGTTTTTTAGATGTTTCAGAACACACCGTACACTTCTCCAGAGTGGCTGTTGGCAATTTACATCCCACCCATCAGCGTAGCAAGGCTCCCATTTCTCCATGGCCGGTCCTGCATTTCTGGTTTGGACACTTTTTTCCGCATGGCCCTTTTGCCCGCTGGGAAGCGAGACTTCTTTGGAGCACTGATTGGCCTTTCCAGGTTGCTTGGTTGGCCAAAAAGGGCGTATGCGTTTTTTCCTGAATATATTCAGGAAAAAACGCATACGCCCTTTTTGGCCAAGGGCATCATTGTCCACGTTTTGCCGCTTTTCATGTGCTTTCAAGGCGATTCGAATCTACCTCCTGAAATCTGTTTCCTGCAATTCTGCCTTGCTTTCAAATCCTCTTCGTTGCCTTCCCTTAGTATATTTGTGGACGAGAGGTATCATTTAAAACTCTGCAGGTTTGTGAAGTGCAGTGCCCCTGAGCTCCATTTTTCAACTCGCTTTTTTGGGAGCTGGCCGCAAAAGCGCAGGATTGCTTCAGGCCCTCTTCTGGTTCTGGGGGGCAGGCTGAGCTTGTGCTTAATTCTTCTTCCTGATGGGAACATAGAGTGACCTGTGCCTGTCCCAACACCTAGAGCTAGTCTCTCATTGGTTCCCCCTCTTCCCGTTCATCCTCAGGACAAATTGCAACCTGTACGGAACAGGAGGTTAAAGGTGCTGATTCTCCAAGGAGGGAGATGGCTAGTAAATCGGCTGGAATGGCGAACCCGAGCAAAGGAGATGAGAAATGAGGTGCGTTTTAGAAACCTTTCCCGATCACACGGTGTACCATCTTCTGGGTTTCTCATGCCTGTTTTCGACGTAGGAAGATGCCCTTGAACCTGGAGATTTGGGACCCATGGGATGGGTACCATGCAGTATTACTTGAAAGGGTCTGCGTTGGCTCACCCAACCTCACCGAACCTCTCAGCCCCAAGAGTGTCCACCCTTATGTCTCAATCAGCTGTGGGTCTAGATATGGTCAATCCAGGTTGCATCACAGCCCCTGAACGAATTTTGTAAGAATTTCTCTCTCTTTCACTGTCTTTGTTTCACGGGTTTTGAAAAGTAATTTATTTTTATAATGGGGTTTAGCGGCTTTTCACGGCTGTGTTTATGCCGCTTTACACACCCTTGACTCACTTACGGAGAGATATCAATACATAGGTTTGAAGATTCTTACTAGTCAGATATATTCTTGTGCGGTGAATAGGGGGTGTTGAGTCCAGTTCACTGAGCAAGGAGTAGGTCTTGTCTCTTACATATTGGGTTTATGGAACGGTATCTGAGCTAATTTGAAACCCTTGTTTTATGCATCACCCCACCTCACCTTGCCCGTTCAGCAGCCATAGTGTGTTTTCTAAACGTGTGACTCTGTTCTGTTTTGTAATTCAGTTCAAGTGTAGCGGTTTTTACATTCCCTCTCTAAGTGATACCTTATGATAAGTGTCTTTTTCTGTGTGACTTATTTCACTTAGAATCGTCGTACCTAAATCCACTCATCGTGCTGCTACTAGCCTTATGACGTGGATTTCATGGCTGAGTGATATTCCATTGTACATGAGGACCACAACTTCTTTATCCATTTTTCTCTTTCCTAGGATATTTAAGGTGTAATGAAGTGGGGGTTCTTGTCCACAGAGCAGCCCTAAACTTTGGGGTGCCTGTGTCTTGCTGATTTTTAGTTTTCCCAATTTATACGCCCATGAGTGGAAGTGCCCTATGCTCTCCAAGCTGTGTTTTTTAGATGTTTCAGAACACACCGTACACTTCTCCAGAGTGGCTGTTGGCAATTTACATCCCACCCATCAGCGTAGCAAGGCTCCCATTTCTCCATGGCCGGTCCTGCATTTCTGGTTTGGACACTTTTTTCCGCATGGCCCTTTTGCCCGCTGGGAAGCGAGACTTCTTTGGAGCACTGATTGGCCTTTCCAGGTTGCTTGGTTGGCCAAAAAGGGCGTATGCGTTTTTTCCTGAATATATTCAGGAAAAAACGCATACGCCCTTTTTGGCCAAGGGCATCATTGTCCACGTTTTGCCGCTTTTCATGTGCTTTCAAGGCGATTCGAATCTACCTCCTGAAATCTGTTTCCTGCAATTCTGCCTTGCTTTCAAATCCTCTTCGTTGCCTTCCCTTAGTATATTTGTGGACGAGAGGTATCATTTAAAACTCTGCAGGTTTGTGAAGTGCAGTGCCCCTGAGCTCCATTTTTCAACTCGCTTTTTTGGGAGCTGGCCGCAAAAGCGCAGGATTGCTTCAGGCCCTCTTCTGGTTCTGGGGGGCAGGCTGAGCTTGTGCTTAATTCTTCTTCCTGATGGGAACATAGAGTGACCTGTGCCTGTCCCAACACCTAGAGCTAGTCTCTCATTGGTTCCCCCTCTTCCCGTTCATCCTCAGGACAAATTGCAACCTGTACGGAACAGGAGGTTAAAGGTGCTGATTCTCCAAGGAGGGAGATGGCTAGTAAATCGGCTGGAATGGCGAACCCGAGCAAAGGAGATGAGAAATGAGGTGCGTTTTAGAAACCTTTCCCGATCACACGGTGTACCATCTTCTGGGTTTCTCATGCCTGTTTTCGACGTAGGAAGATGCCCTTGAACCTGGAGATTTGGGACCCATGGGATGGGTACCATGCAGTATTACTTGAAAGGGTCTGCGTTGGCTCACCCAACCTCACCGAACCTCTCAGCCCCAAGAGTGTCCACCCTTATGTCTCAATCAGCTGTGGGTCTAGATATGGTCAATCCAGGTTGCATCACAGCCCCTGAACGAATTTTGTAAGAATTTCTCTCTCTTTCACTGTCTTTGTTTCACGGGTTTTGAAAAGTAATTTATTTTTATAATGGGGTTTAGCGGCTTTTCACGGCTGTGTTTATGCCGCTTTACACACCCTTGACTCACTTACGGAGAGATATCAATACATAGGTTTGAAGATTCTTACTAGTCAGATATATTCTTGTGCGGTGAATAGGGGGTGTTGAGTCCAGTTCACTGAGCAAGGAGTAGGTCTTGTCTCTTACATATTGGGTTTATGGAACGGTATCTGAGCTAATTTGAAACCCTTGTTTTATGCATCACCCCACCTCACCTTGCCCGTTCAGCAGCCATAGTGTGTTTTCTAAACGTGTGACTCTGTTCTGTTTTGTAATTCAGTTCAAGTGTAGCGGTTTTTACATTCCCTCTCTAAGTGATACCTTATGATAAGTGTCTTTTTCTGTGTGACTTATTTCACTTAGAATCGTCGTACCTAAATCCACTCATCGTGCTGCTACTAGCCTTATGACGTTGATTTTATGGCTGAGTGATATTCCATTGTACATGAGGACCACAACTTCTTTATCCATTTTTCGCTTACCTAGGATATTTAAGGTGTAATGAAGTGGGGGTTCTTGTCAACAGAGCAGCCCTAAACTTTGGGGTGCCTGTGTCTTGCTGATTTTTAGTTTTCCCAATTTATACGCCCATGAGTGGAAGTGCCCTATGCTCTCCAAGCTGTGTTTTTAGATGTTTCAGAACACACCATACACTTCTCCAGAGTGGCTGTTGGCAATTTACATCCCACCCATCAGCGTAGCAAGGCTCCCATTTCTCCATGGCCGGTCCTGCATTTCTGGTTTGGACACTTTTTTCCGCATGGCCCTTTTGCCCGCTGGGAAGCGAGACTTCTTTGGAGCACTGATTGGCCTTTCCAGGTTGCTTGGTTGGCCAAAAAGGGCGTATGCGTTTTTTCCTGAATATATTCAGGAAACAACGCATACGCCCTTTTTGGCCAAGGGCATCATTGTCCACGTTTTGCCGCTTTTCATGTGCTTTCAAGGCGATTCGAATCTACCTCCTGAAATCTGTTTCCTGCAATTCTGCCTTGCTTTCAAAGCCTCTTCGTTGCCTTCCCTTAGTATATTTGTGGACGAGAGGTATCATTTAAAACTCTGCAGGTTTGTGAATTGCAGTGCCCCTGAGCTCCATTTTTCAACTCGCTTTTTTGGGAGCTGGCCGCAAAAGCGCAGGATTGCTTCAGGCCCTCTTCTGGTTCTGGGGGGCAGGCTGAGCTTGTGCTTAATTCTTCTTCCTGATGGGAAAATACAGTGACCTGTGCCTGTCCCAACACCTAGAGCTAGTCTCTCATTGGTTCCCCCTCTTCCCGTTCATCCTCAGGACAAATTGCAACCTGTACGGAACAGGAGGTTAAAGGTGCTGATTCTCCAAGGAGGGAGATGGCTAGTAAATCGGCTGGAATGGCGAACCCGAGCAAAGGAGATGAGAAATGTGGTGCGTTTTAGAAACCTTTCCCGATCACACGGTGTACCATCTTCTGGGTTTCTCATGCCTGTTTTCGACGTAGGAAGATGCCCTTGAACCTGGAGATTTGGGACCCATGGGATGGGTACCATGCAGTATTACTTGAAAGGGTCTGCGTTGGCTCACCCAACCTCACCGAACCTCTCAGCCCCAAGAGTGTCCACCCTTATGTCTCAATCAGCTGTGGGTCTAGATATGGTCAATCCAGGTTGCATCACAGCCCCTGAACGAATTTTGTAAGAATTTCTCTCTCTTTCACTGTCTTTGTTTCACGGGTTTTGAAAAGTAATTTATTTTTATATTGGGGTTTAGCTGCTTTTCACGGCTGTGTTTATGCCGCTTTACACCCCCTTGACTCACTTACGGAGAGATATCAATACATAGGTTTGAAGATTCTTACTAGTCAGATATATTCTTGTGCGGTGAATAGGGGGTGTTGAGTCCAGTTCACTGAAAAAGGAATAGGTCTTGTCTCTTACATATTGGGTTTATGGAACGGTATCGGAGCTAATTTGAAACCCTTGTTTTATGCATCACCCCACCTCACCTTTCCCGTTCAGCAGCCATAGTGTGTTTTCGAAACGTGTGACTCTGTTCTGTTTTGTAATTCAGTTCAAGTGTAGCGGTTTTTACATTCCCTCTCTAAGTGATATCTTATGATAAGTGTCTTTTTCTGTGTGACTTATTTCACTTAGAATCGTCGTACCTAAATCCACTCATCGTGCTGCTACTAGCCTTATGACGTTGATTTCATGGCTGAGGGATATTCCATTGTACATGAGGACCACAACTTCTTTATCCATTTTTCGCTTTCCTAGGATATTTAAGGTGTAATGAAGTGGGGGTTCTTGTCAACAGAGCAGCCCTAAACTTTGGGGTGCCTGTGTCTTGCTGATTTTTAGTTTTCCCAATTTATACGCCCATGAGTGGAAGTGCCCTATGCTCTCCAAGCTGTGTTTTTTAGATGTTTCAGAACACACCGTACACTTCTCCAGAGTGGCTGTTGGCAATTTACATCCCACCCATCAGCGTAGCAAGGCTCCCATTTCTCCATGGCCGGTCCTGCATTTCTGGTTTGGACACTTTTTTCCGCATGGCCCTTTTGCCCGCTGGGAAGCGAGACTTCTTTGGAGCACTGATTGGCCTTTCCAGGTTGCTTGGTTGGCCAAAAAGGGCGTATGCGTTTTTTCCTGAATATATTCAGGAAAAAACGCATACGCCCTTTTTGGCCAAGGGCATCATTGTCCACGTTTTGCCGCTTTTCATGTGCTTTCAAGGCGATTCGAATCTACCTCCTGAAATCTGTTTCCTGCAATTCTGCCTTGCTTTCAAAGCCTCTTCGTTGCCTTCCCTTAGTATATTTGTGGACGAGAGGTATCATTTAAAACTCTGCAGGTTTGTGAATTGCAGTGCCCCTGAGCTCCATTTTTCAACTCGCTTTTTTGGGAGCTGGCCGCAAAAGCGCAGGATTGCTTCAGGCCCTCTTCTGGTTCGGGGGGCAGGCTGAGCTTGTGCTTGATTCTTCTTCCTGATGGGAAAATAGAGTGACCTGTGCCTGTCCCAACACCTAGAGCTAGTCTCTCATTGGTTCCCCCTCTTCCCGTTCATCCTCAGGACAAATTGCAACCTGTACGGAACAGGAGGTTAAAGGTGCTGATTCTCCAAGGAGGGAGATGGCTAGTAAATTGGCTGGAATGGCGAACCCGAGCAAAGGAGATGAGAAATGAGGTGCGTTTTAGAAACCTTTCCCGATCACACGTTGTACCATCTTCTGGGTTTCTCATGCCTGTTTTCGACGTAGGAAGATGCCCTTGAACCTGGAGATTTGGGACCCATGGGATGGGTACCATGCAGTATTACTTGAAAGGGTCTGCGTTGGCTCACCCAACCTCACCGAACCTCTCAGCCCCAAGAGTGTCCACCCTTATGTCTCAATCAGCTGTGGGTCTAGATATGGTCAATCCAGGTTGCATCACAGCCCCTGAACGAATTTTGTAAGAATTTCTCTCTCTTTCACTGTCTTTGTTTCACGGGTTTTGAAAAGTAATTTATTTTTATAATGGGGTTTAGCGGCTTTTCACGGCTGTGTTTATGCCGCTTTACACACCCTTGACTCACTTACGGAGAGATATCAATACATAGGTTTGAAGATTCTTACTAGTCAGATATATTCTTGTGCGGTGAATAGGGGGTGTTGAGTCCAGTTCACTGAGCAAGGAGTAGGTCTTGTCTCTTACATATTGGGTTTATGGAACGGTATCTGAGCTAATTTGAAACCCTTGTTTTATGCATCACCCCACCTCACCTTGCCCGTTCAGCAGCCATAGTGTGTTTTCTAAACGTGTGACTCTGTTCTGTTTTGTAATTCAGTTCAAGTGTAGCGGTTTTTACATTCCCTCTCTAAGTGATATCTTGTGATAAGTGTCTTTTTCTGTGTGACTTATTTCACTTAGAATCGTCGTACCTAAATCCACTCATCGTGCTGCTACTAGCCTTATGACGTTGATTTTATGGCTGAGTGATATTCCATTGTACATGAGGACCACAACTTCTTTATCCATTTTTCGCTTTCCTAGGATATTTAAGGTGTAATGAAGTGGGGGTTCTTTTCAACAGAGCAGCCCTAAACTTTGGGGTGCCTGTGTCTTGCTGATTTTTAGTTTTCCCAATTTATACGCCCATGAGTGGAAGTGCCCTATGCTCTCCAAGCTGTGTTTTTAGATGTTTCAGAACACACCGTACACTTCTCCAGAGTGGCTGTTGGCAATTTACATCCCACCCATCAGCGTAGCAAGGCTCCCATTTCTCCATGGCCGGTCCTGCATTTCTGGTTTGGACACTTTTTTCCGCATGGCCCTTTTGCCCGCTGGGAAGCGAGACTTCTTTGGAGCACTGATTGGCCTTTCCAGGTTGCTTGGTTGGCCAAAAAGGGCGTATGCGTTTTTTCCTGAATATATTCAGGAAAAAACGCATACGCCCTTTTTGGCCAAGGGCATCATTGTCCACGTTTTGCCGCTTTTCATGTGCTTTCAAGGCGATTCGAATCTACCTCCTGAAATCTGTTTCCTGCAATTCTGCCTTGCTTTCAAAGCCTCTTCGTTGCCTTCCCTTAGTATATTTGTGGACGAGAGGTATCATTTAAAACTCTGCAGGTTTGTGAATTGCAGTGCCCCTGAGCTCCATTTTTCAACTCGCTTTTTTGGGAGCTGGCCGCAAAAGCGCAGGATTGCTTCAGGCCCTCTTCTGGTTCTGGGGGGCAGGCTGAGCTTGTGCTTAATTCTTCTTCCTGATGGGAAAATACAGTGACCTGTGCCTGTCCCAACACCTAGAGCTAGTCTCTCATTGGTTCCCCCTCTTCCCGTTCATCCTCAGGACAAATTGCAACCTGTACGGAACAGGAGGTTAAAGGTGCTGATTCTCCAAGGAGGGAGATGGCTAGTAAATCGGCTGGATTGGCGAACCCGAGCAAAGGAGATGAGAAATGTGGTGCGTTTTAGAAACCTTTCCCGATCACACGGTGTACCATCTTCTGGGTTTCTCATGCCTGTTTTCGACGTAGGAAGATGCCCTTGAACCTGGAGATTTGGGACCCATGGGATGGGTACCATGCAGTATTACTTGAAAGGGTCTGCGTTGGCTCACCCAACCTCACCAAACCTCTCAGCCCCAAGAGTGTCCACCCTTATGTCTCAATCAGCTGTGGGTCTAGATATGGTCAATCCAGGTTGCATCACAGCCCCTGAACGAATTTTGTAAGAATTTCTCTCTCTTTCACTGTCTTTGTTTCACGGGTTTTGAAAAGTAATTTATTTTTATATTGGGGTTTAGCTGCTTTTCACGGCTGTGTTTATGCCGCTTTACACCCCCTTGACTCACTTACGGAGAGATATCAATACATAGGTTTGAAGATTCTTACTAGTCAGATATATTCTTGTGCGGTGAATAGGGGGTGTTGAGTCCAGTTCACTGAAAAAGGAATAGGTCTTGTCTCTTACATATTGGGTTTATGGAACGGTATCGGAGCTAATTTGAAACCCTTGTTTTATGCATCACCCCACCTCACCTTTCCCGTTCAGCAGCCATAGTGTGTTTTCGAAACGTGTGACTCTGTTCTGTTTTGTAATTCAGTTCAAGTGTAGCGGTTTTTACATTCCCTCTCTAAGTGATATCTTATGATAAGTGTCTTTTTCTGTGTGACTTATTTCACTTAGAATCGTCGTACCTAAATCCACTCATCGTGCTGCTACTAGCCTTATGACGTTGATTTCATGGCTGAGGGATATTCCATTGTACATGAGGACCACAACTTCTTTATCCATTTTTCGCTTTCCTAGGATATTTAAGGTGTAATGAAGTGGGGGTTCTTGTCAACAGAGCAGCCCTAAACTTTGGGGTGCCTGTGTCTTGCTGATTTTTAGTTTTCCCAATTTATACGCCCATGAGTGGAAGTGCCCTATGCTCTCCAAGCTGTGTTTTTTAGATGTTTCAGAACACACCGTACACTTCTCCAGAGTGGCTGTTGGCAATTTACATCCCACCCATCAGCGTAGCAAGGCTCCCATTTCTTCATGGCCGGTCCTGCATTTCTGGTTTGGACACTTTTTTCCTCATGGCCCTTTTGCCCGCTGGGAAGCGAGACTTCTTTGGAGCACTGATTGGCCTTTCCAGGTTGCTTGGTTGGCCAAAAAGGGCGTATGCGTTTTTTCCTGAATATATTCAGGAAAAAACGCATACGCCCTTTTTGGCCAAGGGCATCATTGTCCACGTTTTGCCGCTTTTCATGTGCTTTCAAGGCGATTCGAATCTACCTCCTGAAATCTGTTTCCTGCAATTCTGCCTTGCTTTCAAAGCCTCTTCGTTGCCTTCCCTTAGTATATTTGTGGACGAGAGGTATCATTTAAAACTCTGCAGGTTTGTGAATTGCAGTGCCCCTGAGCTCCATTTTTCAACTCGCTTTTTTGGGAGCTGGCCGCAAAAGCGCAGGATTGCTTCAGGCCCTCTTCTGGTTCGGGGGGCAGGCTGAGCTTGTGCTTGATTCTTCTTCCTGATGGGAAAATAGAGTGACCTGTGCCTGTCCCAACACCTAGAGCTAGTCTCTCATTGGTTCCCCCTCTTCCCGTTCATCCTCAGGACAAATTGCAACCTGTACGGAACAGGAGGTTAAAGGTGCTGATTCTCCAAGGAGGGAGATGGCTAGTAAATTGGCTGGAATGGCGAACCCGAGCAAAGGAGATGAGAAATGAGGTGCGTTTTAGAAACCTTTCCCGATCACACGTTGTACCATCTTCTGGGTTTCTCATGCCTGTTTTCGACGTAGGAAGATGCCCTTGAACCTGGAGATTTGGGACCCATGGGATGGGTACCATGCAGTATTACTTGAAAGGGTCTGCGTTGGCTCACCCAACCTCACCGGACCTCTCAGCCCCAAGAGTGTCCACCCTTATGTCTCAATCAGCTGTGGGTCTAGATATCGTCAATCCAGGTTGCATCACAGCCCCTGAACGAATTTTGTAAGAATTTCTCTCTCTTTCACTGTCTTTGTTTCACGGGTTTTGAAAAGTAATTTATTTTTATAATGGGGTTTAGCGGCTTTTCACGGCTGTGTTTATGCCGCTTTACACACCCTTGACTCACTTACGGAGAGATATCAATACATAGGTTTGAAGATTCTTACTAGTCAGATATATTCTTGTGCGGTGAATAGGGGGTGTTGAGTCCAGTTCACTGAGCAAGGAGTAGGTCTTGTCTCTTACATATTGGGTTTATGGAACGGTATCTGAGCTAATTTGAAACCCTTGTTTTATGCATCACCCCACCTCACCTTGCCCGTTCAGCAGCCATAGTGTGTTTTCTAAACGTGTGACTCTGTTCTGTTTTGTAATTCAGTTCAAGTGTAGCGGTTTTTACATTCCCTCTCTAAGTGATATCTTATGATAAGTGTCTTTTTCTGTGTGACTTATTTCACTTAGAATCGTCGTACCTAAATCCACTCATCGTGCTGCTACTAGCCTTATGACGTTGATTTTATGGCTGAGTGATATTCCATTGTACATGAGGACCACAACTTCTTTATCCATTTTTCGCTTTCCTAGGATATTTAAGGTGTAATGAAGTGGGGGTTCTTGTCAACAGAGCAGCCCTAAACTTTGGGGTGCCTGTGTCTTGCTGATTTTTAGTTTTCCCAATTTATACGCCCATGAGTGGAAGTGCCCTATGCTCTCCAAGCTGTGTTTTTAGATGTTTCAGAACACACCGTACACTTCTCCAGAGTGGCTGTTGGCAATTTACATCCCACCCATCAGCGTAGCAAGGCTCCCATTTCTCCATGGCCGGTCCTGCATTTCTGGTTTGGACACTTTTTTCCGCATGGCCCTTTTGCCCGCTGGGAAGCGAGACTTCTTTGGAGCACTGATTGGCCTTTCCAGGTTGCTTGGTTGGCCAAAAATGGCGTATGCGTTTTTTCCTGAATATATTCAGGAAAAAACGCATACGCCCTTTTTGGCCAAGGGCATCATTGTCCACGTTTTGCCGCTTTTCATGTGCTTTCAAGGCGATTCGAATCTACCTCCTGAAATCTGTTTCCTGCAATTCTGCCTTGCTTTCAAAGCCTCTTCGTTGCCTTCCCTTAGTATATTTGTGGACGAGAGGTATCATTTAAAACTCTGCAGGTTTGTGAATTGCAGTGCCCCTGAGCTCCATTTTTCAACTCGCTTTTTTGGGAGCTGGCCGCAATAGCGCAGGATTGCTTCAGGCCCTCTTCTGGTTCGGGGGGCAGGCTGAGCTTGTGCTTGATTCTTCTTCCTGATGGGAAAATAGAGTGACCTGTGCCTGTCCCAACACCTAGAGCTAGTCTCTCATTGGTTCCCCCTCTTCCCGTTCATCCTCAGGACAAATTGCAACCTGTACGGAACAGGAGGTTAAAGGTGCTGATTCTCCAAGGAGGGAGATGGCTAGTAAATTGGCTGGAATGGCGAACCCGAGCAAAGGAGATGAGAAATGAGGTGCGTTTTAGAAACCTTTCCCGATCACACGGTGTACCATCTTCT
Source organism: Balaenoptera acutorostrata (assembly GCF_949987535.1). Lineage (NCBI taxonomy): Eukaryota > Metazoa > Chordata > Mammalia > Artiodactyla > Balaenopteridae > Balaenoptera > Balaenoptera acutorostrata. The sequence continues at coordinate 4,779 of NW_026646375.1, read as the reverse complement.
GGGTTTCTCATGCCTGTTTTCGACGTAGGAAGATGCCCTTGAACCTGGAGATTTGGGACCCATGGGATGGGTACCATGCAGTATTACTTGAAAGGGTCTGCGTTGGCTCACCCAACCTCACCGAACCTCTCAGCCCCAAGAGTGTCCACCCTTATGTCTCAATCAGCTGTGGGTCTAGATATGGTCAATCCAGGTTGCATCACAGCCCCTGAACGAATTTTGTAAGAATTTCTCTCTCTTTCACTGTCTTTGTTTCACGGGTTTTGAAAAGTAATTTATTTTTATAATGGGGTTTAGCGGCTTTTCACGGCTGTGTTTATGCCGCTTTACACACCCTTGACTCACTTACGGAGAGATATCAATACATAGGTTTGAAGATTCTTACTAGTCAGATATATTCTTGTGCGGTGAATAGGGGGTGTTGAGTCCAGTTCACTGAGCAAGGAGTAGGTCTTGTCTCTTACATATTGGGTTTATGGAACGGTATCGGAGCTAATTTGAAACCCTTGTTTTATGCATCACCCCACCTCACCTTGCCCGTTCAGCAGCCATAGTGTGTTTTCTAAACGTGTGACTCTGTTCTGTTTTGTAATTCAGTTCAAGTGTAGCGGTTTTTACATTCCCTCTCTAAGTGATATCTTATGATAAGTGTCTTTTTCTGTGTGACTTATTTCACTTAGAATCGTCGTACCTAAATCCACTCATCGTGCTGCTACTAGCCTTATGACGTTGATTTCATGGCTGAGTGATATTCCATTGTACATGAGGACCACAACTTCTTTATCCATTTTTCGCTTTCCTAGGATATTTAAGGTGTAATGAAGTGGGGGTTCTTGTCAACAGAGCAGCCCTAAACTTTGGGGTGCCTGTGTCTTGCTGATTTTTAGTTTTCCCAATTTATACGCCCATGAGTGGAAGTGCCCTATGCTCTCCAAGCTGTGTTTTTTAGATGTTTCAGAACACACCGTACACTTCTCCAGAGTGGCTGTTGGCAATTTACATCCCACCCATCAGCGTAGCAAGGCTCCCATTTCTCCATGGCCGGTCCTGCATTTCTGGTTTGGACACATTTTTCCGCATGGCCCTTTTGCCCGCTGTGAAGCGAGACTTCTTTGGAGCACTGATTGGCCTTTCCAGGTTGCTTGGTTGGCCAAAAAGGGCGTATGCGTTTTTTCCTGAATATATTCAGGAAAAAACGCATACGCCCTTTTTGGCCAAGGGCATCATTGTCCACGTTTTGCTGCTTTTCATGTGCTTTCAAGGCGATTCGAATCTACCTCCTGAAATCTGTTTCCTGCAATTCTGCCTTGCTTTCAAAGCCTCTTCGTTGCCTTCCCTTAGTATATTTGTGGACGAGAGGTATCATTTAAAACTCTGCAGGTTTGTGAATTGCAGTGCCCCTGAGCTCCATTTTTCAACTCGCTTTTTTGGGAGCTGGCCGCAAAAGCGCAGGATTGCTTCAGGCCCTCTTCTGGTTCTGGGGGGCAGGCTGAGCTTGTGCTTAATTCTTCTTCCTGATGGGAAAATAGAGTGACCTGTGCCTGTCCCAACACCTAGAGCTAGTCTCTCATTGGTTCCCCCTCTTCCCGTTCATCCTCAGGACAAATTGCAACCTGTACGGAACAGGAGGTTAAAGGTGCTGATTCTCCAAGGAGGGAGATGGCTAGTAAATCGGCTGGAATGGCGAACCCGAGCAAAGGAGATGAGAAATGTGGTGCGTTTTAGAAACCTTTCCCGATCACACGGTGTACCATCTTCTGGGTTTCTCATGCCTGTTTTCGACGTAGGAAGATGCCCTTGAACCTGGAGATTTGGGACCCATGGGATGGGTACCATGCAGTATTACTTGAAAGGGTCTGCGTTGGCTCACCCAACCTCACCGAACCTCTCAGCCCCAAGAGTGTCCACCCTTATGTCTCAATCAGCTGTGGGTCTAGATATGGTCAATCCAGGTTGCATCACAGCCCCTGAACGAATTTTGTAAGAATTTCTCTCTCTTTCACTGTCTTTGTTTCACGGGTTTTGAAAAGTAATTTATTTTTATATTGGGGTTTAGCTGCTTTTCACGGCTGTGTTTATGCCGCTTTACACCCCCTTGACTCACTTACGGAGAGATATCAATACATAGGTTTGAAGATTCTTACTAGTCAGATATATTCTTGTGCGGTGAATAGGGGGTGTTGAGTCCAGTTCACTGAAAAAGGAATAGGTCTTGTCTCTTACATATTGGGTTTATGGAACGGTATCGGAGCTAATTTGAAACCCTTGTTTTATGCATCACCCCACCTCACCTTTCCCGTTCAGCAGCCATAGTGTGTTTTCGAAACGTGTGACTCTGTTCTGTTTTGTAATTCAGTTCAAGTGTAGCGGTTTTTACATTCCCTCTCTAAGTGATATCTTATGATAAGTGTCTTTTTCTGTGTGACTTATTTCACTTAGAATCGTCGTACCTAAATCCACTCATCGTGCTGCTACTAGCCTTATGACGTTGATTTCATGGCTGAGGGATATTCCATTGTACATGAGGACCACAACTTCTTTATCCATTTTTCGCTTTCCTAGGATATTTAAGGTGTAATGAAGTGGGGGTTCTTGTCAACAGAGCAGCCCTAAACTTTGGGGTGCCTGTGTCTTGCTGATTTTTAGTTTTCCCAATTTATACGCCCATGAGTGGAAGTGCCCTATGCTCTCCAAGCTGTGTTTTTTAGATGTTTCAGAACACACCGTACACTTCTCCAGAGTGGCTGTTGGCAATTTACATCCCACCCATCAGCGTAGCAAGGCTCCCATTTCTCCATGGCCGGTCCTGCATTTCTGGTTTGGACACTTTTTTCCTCATGGCCCTTTTGCCCGCTGGGAAGCGAGACTTCTTTGGAGCACTGATTGGCCTTTCCAGGTTGCTTGGTTGGCCAAAAAGGGCGTATGCGTTTTTTCCTGAATATATTCAGGAAAAAACGCATACGCCCTTTTTGGCCAAGGGCATCATTGTCCACGTTTTGCCGCTTTTCAAGTGCTTTCAAGGCGATTCGAATCTACCTCCTGAAATCTGTTTCCTGCAATTCTGCCTTGCTTTCAAAGCCTCTTCGTTGCCTTCCCTTAGTATATTTGTGGACGAGAGGTATCATTTAAAACTCTGCAGGTTTGTGAATTGCAGTGCCCCTGAGCTCCATTTTTCAACTCGCTTTTTTGGGAGCTGGCCGCAAAAGCGCAGGATTGCTTCAGGCCCTCTTCTGGTTCGGGGGGCAGGCTGAGCTTGTGCTTGATTCTTCTTCCTGATGGGAAAATAGAGTGACCTGTGCCTGTCCCAACACCTAGAGCTAGTCTCTCATTGGTTCCCCCTCTTCCCGTTCATCCTCAGGACAAATTGCAACCTGTACGGAACAGGAGGTTAAAGGTGCTGATTCTCCAAGGAGGGAGATGGCTAGTAAATCGGCTGGAATGGCGAACCCGAGCAAAGGAGATGAGAAATGAGGTGCGTTTTAGAAACCTTTCCCGATCACACGTTGTACCATCTTCTGGGTTTCTCATGCCTGTTTTCGACGTAGGAAGATGCCCTTGAACCTGGAGATTTGGGACCCATGGGATGGGTACCATGCAGTATTACTTGAAAGGGTCTGCGTTGGCTCACCCAACCTCACCGAACCTCTCAGCCCCAAGAGTGTCCACCCTTATGTCTCAATCAGCTGTGGGTCTAGATATGGTCAATCCAGGTTGCATCACAGCCCCTGAACGAATTTTGTAAGAATTTCTGTCTCTTTCACTGTCTTTGTTTCACGGGTTTTGAAAAGTAATTTATTTTTATAATGGGGTTTAGCGGCTTTTCACGGCTGTGTTTATGCCGCTTTACACACCCTTGACTCACTTACGGAGAGATATCAATACATAGGTTTGAAGATTCTTACTAGTCAGATATATTCTTGTGCGGTGAATAGGGGGTGTTGAGTCCAGTTCACTGAGCAAGGAGTAGGTCTTGTCTCTTACATATTGGGTTTATGGAACGGTATCTGAGCTAATTTGAAACCCTTGTTTTATGCATCACCCCACCTCACCTTGCCCGTTCAGCAGCCATAGTGTGTTTTCTAAACGTGTGACTCTGTTCTGTTTTGTAATTCAGTTCAAGTGTAGCGGTTTTTACATTCCCTCTCTAAGTGATATCTTATGATAAGTGTCTTTTTCTGTGTGACTTATTTCACTTAGAATCGTCGTACCTAAATCCACTCATCGTGCTGCTACTAGCCTTATGACGTTGATTTTATGGCTGAGTGATATTCCATTGTACATGAGGACCACAACTTCTTTATCCATTTTTCGCTTTCCTAGGATATTTAAGGTGTAATGAAGTGGGGGTTCTTGTCAACAGAGCAGCCCTAAACTTTGGGGTGCCTGTGTCTTGCTGATTTTTAGTTTTCCCAATTTATACGCCCATGAGTGGAAGTGCCCTATGCTCTCCAAGCTGTGTTTTTAGATGTTTCAGAACACACCGTACACTTCTCCAGAGTGGCTGTTGGCAATTTACATCCCACCCATCAGCGTAGCAAGGCTCCCATTTCTCCATGGCCGGTCCTGCATTTCTGGTTTGGACACTTTTTTCCGCATGGCCCTTTTGCCCGCTGGGAAGCGAGACTTCTTTGGAGCACTGATTGGCCTTTCCAGGTTGCTTGGTTGGCCAAAAATGGCGTATGCGTTTTTTCCTGAATATATTCAGGAAAAAACGCATACGCCCTTTTTGGCCAAGGGCATCATTGTCCACGTTTTGCCGCTTTTCATGTGCTTTCAAGG